>NC_059128.1:78375602-78678633 GCF_020740605.2 Lemur catta | reverse complement strand
AAAATGGCTGTTTATATTAACCACAGCACTGTCGTTTGGCTCTTCCTGGATTCCTATACCTATAATAATGCCTTGTTCAACAAATGTGGTAGAGGAATGAGTGTTTATCCTCACAGTAAGTGAGGTTACCTCTTTGCTTAAGGTAACTTGTCTGAATCTCTGTTCTTGTAATGGACCCTCTACCCCAGCACTCTGTTGAAATTTTTTCTTAGAGCGCTGGGGTAGAGTTTGCTAAACACTCATTTAATGATACTCTCCAACTTCCTTGACTTATTTAATCTATCGTTTGGCCCTTGTGATGCAATACTGTCCTAGTTTTCCTGTATCTGATCACTCCTATGCTCTGGCCAGTTTCTATTCCTCTTCTCATTCTCTTAAGTATAAATCGTCACCATGGTCTGTCTTCAGCTGTCTTCTAGCGCTATAATCTCTTCTTATCAAATGAACCATTCATTTCTATGACTTCTTATACAACCTCTATAAAGGTATCTCCCAAATCTGTATCTCTGAGCCCAAGACTGGGTCCTTGAAAATCAACATGACTGAAACGGAGCTCATATTTCTCCCTAAATCACTTCCCTCTCTTGACTTCCCTATTTGTATTGATTGCACCACCAATCTTCCAGTTTTGAAATCTGAGTTATTTGCAGTAACTGTCACTCCTATAGTCCATGCTAAAGGTCAGGCCTACACATATCATGTGGCCACCACTCCCTCTCTCAGGTTTGACACCCATCTGTGAGTTTTATTTTATTCTATTCTTCCTTCCTCATCATCTAATCAGCTGCAAAGTCTGGTTAATAATAATAATAATTGTTAATGCTTCTCTGTCTCCAAAATCTTCTGTTGTTCTTCATAGCCTATCAAATTAAGTTTTGTAAGTTTTTTTTTTAAAAAGGGCCCCAGAATTCAGAAGTTTCTACAACATATTGAAAATTCATATTTCTGGTATTATTTCCTATGGCTATGTTGTATGCTTAAAATTTTTAATTCACCATCCTTTTGCATATTAATAATTCATTTAAGTTTCATTAACTAAAAGATAACAAAAGATTTAAAAACAAGATTAATTCACTTTTTGTATGAGGCTGAGTGGGCAATTCTGTGGAAATGATGAGAAAAATATGTTTATTCTCCACCCTCACAATATGTGCTTAGAAGACCACACCCAGAAAAATGTACCCACCAGGGAATATGCAAGTACAGAAAAAGATTGCATTTTAAGCCAATCAGGGCTTAAAATGCAATGTCTTGAAAACTTTAAAAATAGAATAAGATAAAACTTGTAGGAGAACCTGGACACTTGAAGATGTTCTAGGAAAAAGGATACCTACCAGAGTCAGTTTGTAATCCTGGTGAATGCAGTGTCTTTTGAAGGTGGATATCATTTAGGAATTTTATTCCATGTGTTTTAAATATATATTTAAAGTAAACAGTGGTTGCCAGTGCTGGGACAAGGGGGAATGGGGAGTGACTGATAATTATGGGATTTCTTTTGGGGGTAATAAAAATGTTCTGGAATTAGATAGTGGTGATGGTTGTACAACTTTGTGAATATGCTAAAAACCATTGAATTGTACACTTTAAAAGGGTGAACTTTATGATATGAAATATATATTTAGTGTTATTGTTTATATTATATGATTGGTTTGTTTATGGTTAATTCATAAAATATATTATTGATTGGTTTTTTATGGTTAATTCATCTTGCCAGCTAAGGTTTTGCCAATTACTCTGACTTTCAAGAATTTATCCTCTGCTATAAAATAAGGGATTAATTACATTAGCTAATATTCACTGAGCATTCACTGTGCAAAAGGCTTCATATATAGTATTTTATTTAATCTTCATAAGAACTCTATGAGAATAGGTATTATTACCCCATTTTTAAGGAAACTGAAGCTTAAAGAGTTTAAGTATCTTGCCAGGGTCACATATTTGAACTCCTTACCTGACCCCAAAGCCTATTATCTTAACCATTGAGTCAACGAAGAGCCAATTAATATGTTTTGTGTAATTGAATTATTAAATGGATCAAATTTGTGAAGCAAAATATTTGGAGTAATTTCCTACTGCTCTAGAGGGACATATACAATTGGAAACCAAAAGAGATTCTGAAATTTTTGTACCTGGAAATCTTTTAGGAAATCACATCCATTGCCAGCCCTTTTAGGGAAAATCTGACCTTAAGGCAGAAGGAGAGAAACTGAAGTCAGGAATCAATGCTTGTCCTTGTAAAGCCCTGACTGGCAGGAATCACTTTGTAAGAAAGCATGTCTCCTCTTTCCACTCATTGTGCACATTCTCAAAGAGCAAAGAAAAGGCAAGGATTAGAGTTATGAAGTCCTTGGAAATGTGCAGAAGAAATATTTCATTTTTACCAGAGATTTCTTTTCCTGAGAAGTTTTGGGTTATAAATTTTTGAAATAATGGTTAATAAAATATTTAAGGAAAGTTTATTTATTGCTTTCCAGCCTTTATTCTTCCAAAGTAATTCTTAAACTTTGATGGGCAGATTTTCTGAAGAATTAACTTTAAGAGCAGAGAAATACAATTCATCTAGAGACAAACCATATGGCACAGCCAGATCAAACACAAGAGCAAGATACATTTCTGCTTCACAAGTTATGCCATTTTCACATAAGAAGGAAAGATTCTGAACTTTCAGACTTCTCAGAGCTTCTCAGAGTTAAAAGAGATTTTAAGTCACTTAATTCACTCCTTTCTGGCACATGCCTGAATATTTAAAATAATGGGAAGCTCACTATCACAAAAATAACTTTTTTTGCTATTATGAAAAAGTGTCTATTTTTACTGATTGGCCTTAAAGGAATAAGAATATAATAGGTATAGGCAGTAGTGTTTATTTTTTTGTCTAGAAATTGTAAGCAAAATGCTTATAGCCCTGTTTGCTTCAACTGCTAAGGACAGAAATGAGTAAAACTAAAGGAATGATAGAGGAAATTGGAATCTGATCTTAATGATTAATATACATATAATGAAATTAAATTTTATAAGAAGTGGAAACTGGCAGAGATGATGATAACTCAGAATATAAAGGCCAATGTGTCAAAATTTCTTATTGATGAATTTTAGTGAGTTTTTCAGTGTTCTTGTAGTAAATAAACATTTTCTTTTGTCTGTCTGACAATCAAGTAAACAGTAAGTTCAGAAGAATATAACTTTATTTTAGCTCTGAAGAGTTCTTAAAGGAAAGAATTTAATTAAAAATGTTTAACTCCTGTGAGAATCAACTCTGCTTTAAATATAAAATATAATATGTGAGCAAACCAAGTTACACATAATAGTTTTTTAATCTAAAACTAATGAAACGATTACATTAACAAGGAAGGTAAATTTTTGTATAGCAGGTAGTTTAATTTTTCTCAAAATGTTTTGGTGGATTTCATTACTTCCCTACCAGCTTCTCTAATCTAAATTCTCAGTTATTCCAAGGTCTGGAGAGAGCATAGCAGCTACAAGCTGTCAAAAGTTAAATACTTCCCTTTATGAATTTCCTTTCATGCTCCCAAATCCATACCCCTGTTGATCCTGTTTTTCACACTATGCCTAGAAAACCTGCTAAGTTAGAAAAAAGTAACTAACCTCCGTGAAGCTCAGTCATCAGGCCATGAGAGGGCAGAATTGGACACTTGGATCAGAGCTCAGCAGGCCCAGGATGGCTGCACACCAGGAGTCGGGGACTGGTTAGTTTGCTAGGAATGGGCTCAGAGCATGACGGAAGGAAGAAAAGTTCAGGAGCTGGAGAGAAGGGGTAAGGCCAGACTGAGATCTGGCAGATTCCATGACAGTTTGTCAGTTGCTTTGATCATTATTTGCTTAAGAAAAAGAGAAACCCTGATTGGAATAGCTTACCTGTCTACACTTTTTATTTGGAGGGGAAGAGGGCAGCTCATTTAGATTCGAGGTGGTAGTCTAATCTTAAGGTTCACAGATCCTCATTTCTGGACTAGGCTGCTGCTCTACGAAAGAGGAAATAAACACCATCATCAGCCTATAAGCCTAATGCATGAGAAATCACTACCTCACCCCTGCTTATGACCCCATCAACAGCATCAAGACACCGGCTGCATGGCTTTAATAGAGAGCTAGTATACCTCTCACATTCCATTGAAATAGCCCCAACTCTATCTCTGAGAAAGAAACACAGGCCTGGAAAAATCCCAGGTTCTAAGAAAGCAGGATGAGAAAAGCCTTATTTCATACAGCTTTCTTCTGCAGTTTTAGCTTGCAGAGATACATACCAGCACTGCGCTCCTGAGTGACCTGTAAACAGCCATCGTAGAACCGCTTTTTCCTACAGTGATTCCTCTAACTCAATATATTTTCTTGAATGTCTAGTTTTTGCCTAGCTGTTCAGCCTTAATACCCACAACTCTTTCCCCAGTGTTTGGAATTGCCCAAATATGTCATGCTTCTGCAGCTTTGCACATGCTATCCTTCCTGCTGAGGGTCTCTCTTCCCACACGCCCCAGTCATTACCTCTTTACCAAACTCTTCTGTAACCACCCCTCCTTTACCCACTCCCTTGACCCTTGTAGAAAATATTTCTGGCTCTATACCAGAGTTTCCAACCTTAACACTACTGATATTTTCGATCAGCTAAGTCTTTATTGTGGGGGGCTGCCCTGTGAATTTTAGGTTGTTTAGCAGCATCCCTGGCCTCTACACACTAGATGTCAGTAGCACCCGCCACCCTAGTCATGAAAAAAATGTCTCCAGACATTGCCAACATCTTCTGGGGTTGGGGGTTGGAATTACCCCCTCAGCTGAGAACTACTGTTTTACACATTTCTATAGCACCCTAGGTCTTTGTACATGTCTACACTACTCTGTCTTGCTCACCTTGACCATACATGGCATTTGTTGGATCAAATTCTTTGTCTAATAAATGGCTATGAGATGCTGGTGATCACTTAGAAACTAGAAGCCAAAAAAATTAATTTTGTTTTATCTCATTTTTGTTGTTGGCTAAAATACTTAACGATGCTTAGTATGAATGATTATACGAAAGCCTGGCATCTGCACATTCTTGAACCTTAGCCCAGGTTAAAGACTGAGAATACTAGCCTAGAAGATGGAAGCCTTGTCTCCCACCAGAGCACTGAGTGACCATAGCTAAGACATTTAACTCCTCTGCGTATTAGATCCTCCTTTAAAAATGTGAATTCCTAAGACTCCCTTCCACCTCTAGAAGCCTCTGATTCCAAATCCCAAGCTTCACAAAGGGGTACTTCAGGCCTTTATTTCACTATTTAAAAACAAAGTGAGGGGCAGAGTAGATGTGATGTCTAAGAAAGCACACACAAGTTTTACAATATAATTAGTAGGGAAAAAGTCATAAAGTTATTTTTATTTTCCAAATCTCAATTTTATCACATGCAAAATAGGGATGATAATATCTACCTTATAGGATTGTTGTGAGGATTAAAGGAGATGATGTATGTAAAGTGAGCACATAGCGAATACCCCAAAAATGGTAATAGCTGTTATTATTATTGCAACTAACATTGGTATGGCAAATCAACTTTTTGTCTTGAAATACGTAAAGAGACATACAGGCATACCTCAGAGATTATTGCGGGTTCAGTTCCAGACTGCTGCAATAAAGCAAATGTCACAATAAAAAAAGATTACACATTTTGGTTTCCCAGTGCATATAGTTTCCACTATACTGCAGTCTACTAAGTGTGCAATAGCATTGTGTCTAAAAAATGTACATATCTTAATGAAAAAATAATTTATTGCTGAAAAATCCTAACAATCATCTGAGCCTTCAGAAAGTCATAATCTTTTTGCTGGTGGAGGGTCTTGCCTCAACGTTGACTTCTGCTGACTGATCAGGGTGGTGGTTGCTAAAGGTTGAGTGGCTGTGGCAATTTCTTAAAATAAGACAATGGAGTTTGCAACGTCAATTGACTCTTCCTTTCACAAAAGATTTCTCTTTAGCATGCAATGCTATTTGATAGCATTTTGCCCATAGTAGAATTTCTTTCAAAATTGGAATCAATCCTCTCAACCTTTGCTGCTGCTTTATCAACTAGATTGATACTGTAATATTCTAAATCCTTTGTTGTCACTTCAATAATGTTCACAGCATTTTTTTTTTTTTTTTGAGACAGAGTTTCACTCTGTTGCCCTGGGTAGAGTGCAGTGGCATCATCATAGCTCACTGCAACCTCAAATTCCTGGGTTCAACTGATCATCCTGCCTCAGCCTCTCGAGTAGTCGGGACTACAGGCGCACGCCATGACGCCCAGCTAATTTTTCTATTTTTAGTAGAGACAGGGTCTTGCTCTTGCTTAGGCTGGTCTCCAACTCCTGAACTCAAGCAATCCTCCCTGCTCTGCCTCCCAAAGTGCTAGGATTACAGGTGTGAGCCACCGCGCCCAGCCTGTTCGCAGCACCTTTACCAGGAGTAGATTCCATCTCAAGAAATCACTTTAGTTGCTCATCCATAAAAAGCAATTTTACAGTTGCTTCCTGTGAAGCAGTTCTTGCCTAGGTGTTGGGTTCTTGTTCTTGCCTAGATGGTTTTTTCTGCCTATGATGTATGAAGTGCCTAGTACTATGTCTGGAACATAGCTATTGCTAAATAAATAGCAGGTGTGATTTTATAATACCTTCTTGCCTCAATTCTTAAGAGAGACAATATAGTCATGCTCCCACTAAAATAAACTCTTCTTTGTGCTTATACTCTAAATCCCTATCAAATTTTCCTTTCTGATGGTTGGGTTAGACAATTAAGTAACAAAAGTCAGTGTCCCCAAACAAATCTATGGTGATAGTAATCAGAATAGTGGTTGCCTGTGGGATATAAGAATTGTCTAATAGAAGAAGGCATAAGGGAACTTTCTATGGTGATGGAATTGTATATTTTGATTGGGATGTTGGTCATATGAATGTATTAATATATATTTGCCCAAATTCATCTAGTTATACATTTAAGACCAGTGCATTTTGCTGTCTGTGAAATTTACCTCAACTTTTTAAAAAGTCAGAATCCCCCCTCCTTTTTCCCCCTAAAACAGAGACTAAAAACCCAAATATCTATAGGAGCTTGGCAGCTAAGTTAAACGTGTAATTGGACTGCATAGAATATAATAGGAGGGTTGAGGGCTGCCAGCAAACTGGAGAGAGTATGTTCTTTACCATGATCACATGGACCATACATGCAAAAGCTGAATTTATATTTACTAGGCACCTCAGGTGTTTTGGTCAGTAGTCAAGTTTTTGACACACTGTGCTATGTCAAAGAGCAATTAATAGTCTCCAAACTGGGATACACAAGATGATCTATTGAAATGTAGGAAGATAAATATTTAGAAATTTTTTCATGTTCTTTTTCTTCCTCATTTCATTTTAGAGCATAAAAAGTAACCCACTGAAGGGTGTATACGACATTTATCTTGCATACCCTGTACCAAATCAAGCAACTGAGGTCTAGGGTGTGGGCAACATTCCAAAGAATGCAGCGAGTACACAGGCATGACTTGAGGATAGGCACTGCACCACTGGCGTAACTGAGACTACATGGGGGAGATAATGCTGCTACAACCACTGGAAGTAAGGAACAAGTTTTACTGCACATTTCATTCTTAGGGAAAGGGAGAGAGCACGGCAGAAATTACTCCCCCTCCCATTCTAAAGTGCAGGCTGAATTGTGTCATGTGATTCTCTGCAAAAGAAAGAAGAGCTGGCATGGTGGGGGAGTGGAGCACACTTTCAAGGCCTGTGACCTAGCAAGGCTGTTGTTTGCTCACAGAGAAGCATACCAACTTATTGATTAGCTTACCAGTGTGGTAGACAGCAAGCACACCTGTAAAGCCAGGGTGAAGGCAACCCCTTCAGTGTCTGCCTGGCAGGTCAGAGAGCACAGAACCACAACTCTAGGTGCTAGTGTACCCAGGCAACTCCGTGCTCTTGCCTCACAGGCCGCTACAAGTCCTCACAGGGCATGGTAACTGCCCGTATATTCCAATTCACCCTGTTGGTTGGAGAAGTGCTCAGAAAGGACTACCTGCCTTCCACTCCAGTGGAATCAGGCAATCCAGAGAAACCCAGAGACAACACCCTCCCTGGTCCACTATTAAAATAATGGTTCCATGCTCTAAACAAGACCCAGTGTGATGGCTAATTTTACGTGTCAACCCAACACACTCAGTGTAATGGTTGGTTAAGCAAGAATAAAATTTATTTCTCTCTAAAAGTCCAAACATGTATAGTGGCTCTGGTTTACAAAGTTGTCAGTCTCCCAAGTTCTTTCTGTCTACTTGCTCCACCATCTCTAGGTTGTTGCCCTTATTTACATGGTCTAAAATGCCCACATGTGGCCAACTAAAAATTGATGACTATGAGAAAGAAAGGGAGCTTTGAGACAGCCACGTCTCTGGCACACTATGGCTACCAAAGTCCAGCCCTGAAGTATGAAACCAAAAGAAACAAAAAGCAATCTCAGAGTATAGGAGAAATAAAAGAGTTTTATATACTCCAGATAACAATCATAAAAATCAGGCTATTAAAGCTCAGAGCATTTGATGCCAACAACCCAAAGTTCCTGCACAAGGACATGAAAAAATCCAGCCACAGAGTCTGTCTGTCCTAAGCAAAAAGGCATATATCATATATAAATGCGGTGGTACTGACGACTGTTGATTTTTTTCAAACAAACTGGGCAAGTTTTAGTATATTTAAAGGAAGTGCAGAGGCACTGACTGCAGAAGATGTGGCCACATTCTGTAGAGTAGATGTGTCTTCTAGTAACTTCAATCTCTGTGTACCCATCCATGCAAATTCGACACCAGATATAACCAGGTAGTGTGTGACTTAGAGTTTCTTCTTCCAGGGCATTACGGTGGGAACTATTGGTCACATATACATCTCTGTCCCTCATCAACTCCTCCTCGTCACTGCTTACCACACAACTACCAGTTTGGCCCTGGAGTGACCTTGTGTTTCCCCTTGGCCTCCTTCTTCGTTCAGTAATCACAACAGAGTCATGATGAGTTAGGTCAATCACTACAGGTTCCCGAGATTCACAGGTGAGGTCAATTACTTCATCACTTTCCCCAAGTTCTATCACTTCTGTATGCAGGGCCATGTCAGGAGGTGGGCCTCTTTCCACAGCTGTAAGGAATTCTCAGCCTTGTCTGGAATTGACCTTGCTACCACAGCATATTCTAGTATTCATTGTGCTTTTTTGAATTCAGTCTTCAGAGAAGTGATCTGTGGCAAAGTTTATAGCAAATGTTGAGGTCCTCAATGTCTCACCACTGTTGGTCACTCTCTGACTTACATAAGAATTTAGAGATCAGATTTTCCAGTATATTTGAGCTCTTATTCTGGTTCCAGTCCTGTCTTCGCTTCCATAACTGCTATGCTGACACAGGAGGTGAATCGTCTGGAAACCACTTCTAAGACAGCTTAATCTGAATTTTTAACTGGAAAAAAATGAGAGAAAAATTAAGCTTTAGTAATGTTTAAAATAAGATTGTATGGTAGTATATATATTAGTACTATATATATGTATAAAATATATAGAGATATGTACAGAAAATGCATACCAAAAATTTTTGATAGCTATGCATTTTAACAAATTTTGGAGAACACTGCTCCTCTTGAAACCGAGTGCCCCTCCCCTTCCATGTCCTGATGGTAGTAAGGAGGAGGTAGTAAGAACCCAAGGGGCACTTAAGTGAAGAGAAGTACAACATCATTAAACACCACGAAGGGTCACTATTTCATCCAAGAGCCATTATGAGCATCTCAAAGCTGCACTAATTTTTTTTACAAAGTAAAAATGGAGAGACCAAAAAGCTCCTTACACATTTGAGTTTCTAATAGCAAGTAAGAAATAAACCATTTAGTCTACTTGCAGGTTTATCTTGCTCAGGATTCTCTTTCTAACAGACACAACAAGTGGCATTTTCAAGAACTTTAGCCCATATTATGTTCTAGGAAAGAGGGGATGAAGTGTGAGCATTAGCTATAAAGAGACTTGGTTTAGTCTAGGTTCTAAGACCTTTGGGCAAATGACCTAGAAGTTATTTAAGTTTTCAAAATCAAAGCATATAAATCCCTTGAAAAATTAGTTTGTAATTTAAAAGTAATACATCATTAATCATTAGGGAAATGCAAATCAAAGCCATAATGAGATACTATTTCACACCCACTATAATCCAAAAGACAGATATAAATGTTAGTGAAGTTGAAGAAAAATTGGAACTCTCATACACTGCCAGTGGGAATGTAAAATGGTACATTCAGCTTTGGAAAACAGTCTGGCAATTCTTCAAAGGTTAAATATAGTTTCCATAACACCCAGTAATCCCACTCCTAGATATATACCCAAGAGAATTGGAAACTTATGTCCACACCAAAAACTTATACATGAATATTGATGACATTATTCATAATAGCCAAAAAGTGGAAACAACCCAAATGCCCATTAACTGATGAATGGATAAAAACTTTATATATACAGTAAAGTATTATTCAGCAATTAAAAGGAATGAAGTGCTGATACTTGCTATAATATGGATGACCTTGGAAAACAGAAGTCAGTCACAAAAGACCACATATTGTATGTTTCTGTTTATCTGAAATGTCAAGAACAGGCAAATCCATGGAGACAAATTAGTGGTTTCCTAGGGCTGAGGGGTTTGGGAGAAATAGGGAGTGATGACTAATGGGTACAGATTTTCTTTTGGGGGTGATGAAAATGTTCTAAAATTGAGGTGATGGTTACACAACCCTGTGAATACACTAATACCCATTCGATCGTATACTTTTAGATGTATTAACTGTGTGGTTTGTGAATTATATCTCAATAAAACACGTAAGTTGACAGAAGTGTTACAAAACACAGTGTGACTCGATCTGGATTTAGACAGAAACTCTAAAATTTAGGGAGAAAAATGGGCGGAGCCCAGAGGCGGCGCAGTACTCAGCGCTCCGCCGCACGCACAGCCCTACTTACAGAGGCAATACTTCTCCTGAACTCCATGCACACGTGCATCTGCCCATCACCGCCGCTCTGTCCAGGGAAAGAGAGCCCTCAGGACGAAGCTGGGCAGCCCTGGAAAGCAGTGCCTAACACCTCTCGGCTCCACCCATGCACCCAGCAGCCCATTAATGATCTAGATATTTTGTCCCGTCCCGCCCAGTCCTGCCGGGGCAGTTATTCAGTGATAAGAGAGAAACGCCACTTTCCCGGCCCTCGGCGGCTTCTCGGTCCCGGACAGAGGCCCAGGCAAGCCGAACCTGGGTGCCCGGCTACACCAGACCTGGAAGGGGGACCGGCGGCCACAGGCCAGAGAGAGCAGTTGAATGGAGCGAGAAGCAAAGGCAGGGGCGGCGCGGGAGAGGGCACTACTCACAGCGGACGTGCCCAGGCTGCGCACGGCCCCTAGCCGGCAGAGCCGAGGTCTCCAAGTGGCGCGTCACGGTGCAAACTCCAGCTGAATTGCGTAAAGCACTGGGTTCCTTCCCCACCCCACCGCCAGTTTTAATTCGCTTTTACAGGTTTTTAACTGCCCAATCAAAACTCGAGTCCAGGGTGGCTCGTCACCGGTCTCTGGGCGAAAATCGCTGTTTCAGGTTAGAAAAGGGGACTTCCCCTGCAATGTTTCCTCTTTCTCGGAAGCCTGGTGATTTCCAAGAAAGGGGAAGGGCGGGGTTGCTTTTACCACCTACCCAACCCCCCACAGTAATGAGCTCAGCAACTTCCCACTCTCTATAAACAAGTGATTCTCAGTGGAGGCAGTAGCCCCTCTATGGGGTGCTTTGGAAATTAACAGGGTTATTTTTGGTTGTTCCAATGATGAGGTCACTTGGAGTATTTTTCTAGAGGCTCAGGGCCAGAGGTCCCGGCCTACATATAAACACACTTAATATGTGAAAAACCTGCTTATAATGTGGGTTTACAATCACATGTTAAAACGTGTTTTATTTTTCAACTATTTTATTTCTTGAATATTTAGTGACTATCTACTACCCCAGGCTCATATACACTGAATTTTCCAGGAATGTAACTACCAGGCAACTCAAAGGAAGATGTATGTTGGTTTTTTTGTTTGTTTTTGGAATTTAACCTAGAGATTTTCACCATTTCAGAGAATCACATCAGAGCCCCCAATACCATATCTGAATCTAAGCTATCACTATAGAGTACCTCTGTCTTTAATGTCACCGGTTCACAGAGATCTTGGATCAGTTGCAAATGCCTGGCACTTCTTCACACCAGCCAGTGAAACCAGGCTAGAGCATTTACATACTAAATTACTTGACTTTCATAACTATATTAGTAAAAAAGACACCACAAAACATTTCTTGTAAAAAGGGAGTGTTGGAAAAAAGGAGGATATTGGATATGATTGGAGTTGAAAAGTCTAATCTACACAGGAGTTTTGGGAACTGTGCCCACCTCAGTCTGCCAATCCTGAGCTTGGATGCTGAGTCCCTGTCCTCAAAATCTGGCAGATAAGTCTCAATTACAGAAGTGACTTGCTTACTGTGCTATCACTAGTTAGTGGCTGAAAAACCTTCATTTTAGAGGTAAGAAAACTGAGACCAGGACAGGTTAAGAAAGATGAATAAGGATGAACTTTGGCAGAGGCAGGACTAGAAGCTCCTGAGAATGCAATTAGATGTCCAGAATTCTCTGAAAATGAAGGTCATTCTCAGAAATCCTGAGGCTGCTGGGAAAGAGCTGTGCCTGCAGGCCTGCCCTTGGAGAAACTGTTTAGAGTGAGTGAGGACCACCTTTTTACCCAAAGCCCTTTAGGGAAAGGGATTCCTCCCTAGCTTCTTTTTTTACCAGCTCAGTGACAAGTTCTCCCTTGTACAGGTTGAGTATCCCTAATCTGAAAAGCTGAAATAAAAATGCTCCAAAATCTCAAACTTTTCGAGTGCCAACATGATGCTCAAAGAAAATGCTCATTGAGGCCGGGCGTGGTGGCTCATGCCTGTAATCCTAGCACTCTGGGAGGCCAAGGCCGGCAGCTCGTTTGAGCTCAGGAGTTCGAGACCAGCCTGAGCAAGATCGAGACCCCGTCTCTACTAAAAATAGAAAGAAATTATTTGGACAGCTAAAAATATATATAGAAAAAAATTAGCCGGGCATGGTGGTGCATGCCTGTAGTCCCAGCTACTCGGGAGGCTGAGACAGAAGGATTGCTTAAGCCCAGGAGTTTGAGGTTGCTGTGAGCTAGGCTGACGCCACGGCACTCTAGCCAGAGCAACAGAGCAAGACTCTGTCTCAAAAATAAAAGAAAGAAAGAAAAAAAAAATGCTCATTGAACGATTTTGAATTTTGGATTTTCAGATTAGGGATGTTCAACTGGTAAGTATAATGCAAATAATTCCAAAATCCAGAAGAAATCAGAAATCTGAAACACTTCTGGTCCCAGGCTTTTCAGATAAGAGATACCCATCCTATATCTGCCTGCTGTGGTAATTTGCTCTAATGAGCTATGAAAATGAAGAACTACTGGAAGGAAAAGCAGTTGTCTAGAGCCTTACATCTTATATAGCCCTTCTCATTGCATCTGCTTCTCAGAACAACCATGGAATAATGCCTGGCATAGAGTAGACACACCATATTTATTGAACACATGATTGAGTAAATAAATGGTGCAGAAAGTACATTTTATGATATAGGAATAATTATCCCATTTTGTGGCTTTGGTGACAAAGAGTCAAGTCAGTAATGTGACTTTTTCAATTCCTTTTGTGGAATTAGGATTCAAACTCAGGTCTGAGTCCAATGGCATTCACACTTTAATGCTAGCCCCTTAGAAGCTTTGAACTTGTAATAGGAGTTTCGGATTGCATGTGTCATGGGCCCAGGAGAGAATGTTAACAGGAAACTCACGGTAGAACTGATGCTTCACCTGGATCTGATTCTGTGAGCCAGTCCCCAGGTTTTTCATATTTTGCTGCTAACAGCTAGCACCTGCAGGCTACCCTCAACCTGCAAATTACCCTCAGACACACTGGAAGTATCTGGGAGTTTTATGTTTCACCCCATTCCACAACCCCGTATAGCCAAAGACAGACCGATGTGGAGTAAGAAAGCCCAGTTCCTTTGCGTTAAGGCAGGACAAACTCTGAGGTATGTCCTTTGTTCTAGAGCTCCCTGTGTAAGTAGGCTGAGTGTGAGACTTCTGAAATCACACTCTCACTTGGCTTCTTCCCATTCCCTGTCCTTCATCCCCTCCTTCCCTTACTGTTTTTTCCTGGGAGCCCTTTCATAATAACTCACATCCAAATCCTTGGCTCAGTGCTTGCTTGTGCAAGAACTCCAGAGATACTCACTGTCTCTTCAGATAATGAAAATGGTATGCAAACTTGCAGATAACTAAGGATACTGTCTTAGTCTGTTTTCTGTTGCTATAATAGAATATCAGAGACTGGGCAATTTATAAAGAAAAGAAATTTATTTCTTACAGTTCTGAAGGCTTGAAAGTTAAAGGTTGAGGAGCCACATCTGGTCAACTTCTCTTGAGGGCCTCATGCTGCATCATAACATGGCTAAAGTCATCACAAGGCAAGAGGGGCTCAGAGAGAAAGCCAAACTGGCATTTATAACAGGCCTACTCTTGTGATAACTAAAGCGCTCTCATGATAACCCAAGCACTCCTGTGATAACCCATTAATCCACTAACCCAGAGCCCTCATGACAGTCACCCTTAAAAGCCCTACCTCTTAATACTGTTACATTGAGGATTAAATTTCAACATGAGATTCAGAGGGGACAAACATTCAAACCATAACAGATACCTAGAAAATCATTTCAAAAGACACTGTGTCCTTGTGAAGCAGCAAAAGTCCTCTGTCTTTTCTGAGTGAAAACAGTAAACAGAGGAAGTGGTCCAGGGGGGAGGGGAAGCCTACACAACACTGCGGGTTTCAGTTGAGCCTGTGTATTTTACCAAAGATATATAGATATCTTCTCAATTTCTTAGACTTTTTAATCATCTGTGTTGTGGAGGACTGAAGAAGATGAATAACTGCATCCAACTAATGAGAGCCGATGTGTAAATTTTAGTGCATAGGAAGTGCTTGGTACATACTCACCTGTTATTTTTTATTGTATTTAGGTTTTTTTCCTGTCAGCCCTTCTTGTAGCTCTCTGAAGTATCAGAATAGCTTTTATGTATAAGGTTTCCAATGAAGGTACTCACAGATACTTTCTGATTTCTTTTAAGATATCTAGGAACCAAACATTAGTCTTCAATTTTTTTCAGTCTTGAGAGAAAGGCAAGGCTAATTTTTGCCCCTAAAACCTTGATGGCTACATCACAAACAAAATATTTATTTTATTAAAAAAAGACCTTGAATTTTACTTCAAGGGTTTACAATATAAGACAGACAAGTGAAAAGCAACAGCTCAAAAATATTGTGAAAGTGGTTGTTGACAAAAACTAGAAAAGATATTTGCCAATTCTCTGTATTGTTTCCATTTATGACATGTTTTCCTTAGGGAAAGTGACAAAATTAAGAAATACAAATTATTGTTTAACAATAACCACTGTTGAAAAGATAATACAAACACCAAAAATGTCCTGAAAAGCTAGCCACGGCAAAATGAACACTGATAAGTATTTATGTCTGGGTGGTAGGATTAACAAGTTTTTTTTTCTGCTTATATAAACATTATATTTTTAAAATAACAAACATGTACTCAAATAATAAAAGCTATGCCTGGCATGGTGCCTCACACCTGTAATCCCAGCACTTTGGGAGGCCAAGGTGGGAGGATCACTTGAGGCCAGGAGTTTGAGACCATCCTGAGCAACATAGCAAGACCCCTATCTCTACAAAAACTAAAAAAAAAAAAAAATTAACTGGACATGATAGTGCATGGTTATAGTCCTAGCTACTTGGAAGGCTGAGGCAGGACTATAGATCTCTAGTCAGCCCCAGCAATAATGAGGTCTACACCCCAGCAAGGGTGCAATGGATCAAGTCACCCTTGCCAGCTGACAAAGCCCTGTGGTTACACCATTGTCTGGGCCATGCCAGTGTAAAGACTATGGCTCAAGTGAACCAGAGGTGGAGTCTACACATACCTATGGCAGATTTTTGAACAGCTTGTTGCCAGTATGATCTATGTGTCCAACAGCATCCACATTGTAGGCGTCTCCGTACTGTTCCTGGACATGTCCGATGGGGAGACCATCCTTTGGAGAGATGGCAGGTTGACTGTGTCGGTCCCCTGCCTCTGTCTAACATGGTGGTGTACGCCTTCACAGTGGTTGATGCCGCTACCGGCCTCCTTTTTGCCTACCCGGTGGCCCGAGCTGACCAAACATCTATCATTAAGGCATTGGAACATTTAACTGCTTTATATGGGCAACTTCTCACTATAGAAAGTGATTGGGGTAGTCATTTTATGGGCTATGAAGTCCAATGGTGGACACGCCAAATGGACATTGAATGGATAGCTCATGTGCCCTACCCTACCGGCCTCAGGCCGCTGGTGTGATAGAGTGATACTGTGGTTTATTGAAGGGGAAGCTAAAAAGTGGAACTTTTCCCCCATCTCTCTGACATTGGACAGGGAGATTGGAATAGGCCATTCGGCACTAAATGAGCAGCCTGAGACGGTGGGCCTGCCCCCTTACATTATTTAACCTACAAGCAGACCACCCCCATCTGATTGACAGATGTTGCCAAGGACCTGTTGATGCGACCCCAGGTAACTCAGGATGGAACTGTTCTGCTTCCGGCCCCAACTCCCTTCAAGGAAGGAGAGACAAAAACCTGGACACGGTCATGGAGTATAACAGGCCCCAAACCCCAGTAGATTGGTCTGTTAGCCCCATGGGGGGAGGGGTTATGGTACCTTTCCAATGTGTCACCTGCCATGCTCACCCCAGAGCAGCAATCGGTGACAGTCATGGCGGGCCACCATGGAAAGGGCACCCTTCTCACGGGCACTTTAGTTCTTGCCCTTTGGGTAATTCCTCGGCTTCCCCTTTTCTTGGCACCTGACACCACCAAACCTATTATAGGTGAGACTGTGTAATACCATCGCCCAGTACAAAAGGCAATTCCAGCCACAATCTTGTCCCAGGACGGACAGGTAGCCTGTGTGCTGCCTGAAGCTTGTGAGTTACACTTAGTGGTCCCTTGCCTGCTCTTTCTCACTGACCAGGGTAATCCAGGCTAACAGCATCGCCTCCTGGGCTCACACTTATGTTCAAGTCACAAACATTTCTCAGTGCTGGGTCTGCGTGGAGTTCCTGGTGGAAACTGCCAGCAGCCTGCCCTAGAGCATCACCCCTGCTTCTCTGCAGAACTAGACTTTCCGGACCACGTGAGGGCCCCAGGACACTGACTACAACCCCGTTCACAGGGTTGCACCCACATCCCATTTGGCGATATGCCATTTGGGACAGTTGGGGTTGGCTATTAGGGAAACAAGTAGAACTACGCCAAGTGACACCCCTATGTATAGAACAGGGAATGGGATTGAGAAACCGCACCATGGGATGGATCCCAAAAGAGTTTTGTGCAAACATTACTCGAAATAATAACGCCTCCCACTGGTGGAGTGGAAAACCTTTGGTGGGGACTGCACCCAGGATTTTTGTGGGTATGTGGAAGACATGAGTGGCTTTATCTTCCTGCTTGTTGGACAGGAAGATGCACATGGGGATGGCTATACATCCTGGGTAAGGTCCTCCCCACCTTTACCAAGAAGCTACATAACTGGGATGCTGTGTTCTCCCATTGGCATCTGGTGAAATGGACACCATGGTGGTTTTACCCGGTAGCCATCCTTTTTCCTGGGGGTGGGTGGAGACATTAAGGTAGAAATAGAAGTGAATGCCGTAGTGGAGCATACTGCTTGGGCCCTGAATCAAACCAGGCAGGCCTTGACCCTCCCCGTGGGTGAAGTCACCCAGATGAGAAAAGTGGTTTTTCAAAACCACATGGCCCATGATCTTCTTACTGCAACCCAAGCGGGCACATGCGCAGTCATACATACTGAATGCTGTGTATGTATACCTGATCACCAGGGAGATATCTCCCCTGCCTTGAAGGAAGTTGATGGTGAGGTACAGGCCATCCAACAGTTAACTGGAAACCCATGGCAACAATGGTGGGGACGTCTCTCATCATCCTGGTATTGGACCCTCCTAATGTTAGGAGCTGTTTGCTATAGTCTGGTAATACTATGCTAGTCCCTATATTGTTTTTGTGGCCTTTGCGCCCAAGGGACCTCTCTGTGGGCCCATGTGTCGGCCAAGAAACCTATTACCTAGCGGGTGGAATGTAAAGGAAATTCATTTGTTTAGGCAATAGGTTTCTTAGGCCGAACTAAAATAATTGCCAGTGTATCTTCTGCCAGCCTTCCGGGGAGGCATGAGTTAGCACGGTTATGTAACCAAGGTGTTATCTCCTGTGTGAACCCATGTGATCACCCTTTCCTGTGGCGTGTTGCCACTATTGTTCTGAGCCATATATAAGTGCTGACCATGTTCTTGGACAAGCTCTGGCCATGGCTGCATCCCCCCAACAATAAAGAACATGTCTCATCTTCCTGCTGCTGCCCACCTCTTCTTTCAACTCCCAGAAGCCTGCTCTGGTGCACTCACTAGCCACAGAGCCCACTCCCCACAACAGGTTTCTGGGGACGAAGAGAAAGGAAAAAAGCAATTGCTGCCAACTGATAGCAAAATGGCTGTGAAGCTGCTGCATCTGTTTTTTATTTTATTTTTTTCTCTGTGAGGCTGGCTTATCAGGGTTTTTGAAATGTGGTCTGGCAAGAGCTAGAGTGGAGAGCTCGCACCCCCGTTGTCCACTTAGGACTCTTCAAGGCTGTGAACATGAACTCTTAGAGATACCACAGGTGGTTAATCTTAAAGACAATGAGTTGAGTTCCAGGTGTTTAATCAAACAAAACAAAGGGCAGTTGTGTTGTGAGTTTTCTCTTCAAAGGGGCAGTTATGTGTTTTGAGTTTATTCCTCTTACGTTTCTGTTTGATAGTTTATCTTTCTCTGTTAGATAGTTTATTAACAAGGCTGTCCTTTCATTATGGTGTGGCCCTGAGATAGCCTCAAGATGGGGCCAGACACCAAAAAGACCAAGTGACTAGAGGATTAGAGGGTCAGAACTTTCAGCCACACCCACCACTCTGGGAAGGTAGTGCAGGTGCCGTAGATCAAGCTCTATAAAAACTCTTGAGCAATAAATTTGTTGAGCTTCCTGTTTGCTGAATGTGTGAAGGTGCTGGGAGAGTGGCATGTGCCCAGAGAGTGCATGGAAGCTCCCCTTTCCCCACCCCTGCATGGGTGGGGAAACTGTGGCCTTCTGATTGCCACATTATTCTTTTTTAAGCACCAACAGAGGCAAAAAAAATCTTCATCTTTCTCTGTTCCACCCCTTATAATAAAAGGATTTGTTCTGGAAATTTTGGGTTCAGTCAAAAGGCCACACTTAAGGACCTAGAAGGCTACATGTGGCCCTAAGGGTGCAGGTTCCCCGTTCTTCTATCTCTTCATCTGGCTGTTCATCTCTATCCTTTTTAACATCTTTTATAAAACTAGTAAACAGGGACGGGCATGGTGGCTCACACCTGTAATCCTAGCACTTTGGGAGGCCGAGGCAGATGGATCGTTTGAGCTCAGGAGTTCAAGACCAGCCTGAGCAAGAGCGAGACTCCTTCTCTACTAAAAATAGAAAGAAATTAGCTGGAAAACTAAAAATATATATAGAAAAAATTAGCCAGGCATGGTGGCGCATGCCTGTAGTCCCAGCTACTGGGGAGGCTGAGGCAGGATTGCTTGAGCCCAGGAGTTTGAGGTTGCTGTGAGCTAGGCTGACGCCACAGCACTCTAACCTGGGCAACAGAGTGAGACTCTGTCTTAAAAAAAAAAAACAGCCTGGTAAACATAAATGTTTCCCTGAGTTTTATGAGCCATCCTAACAAATTAATCGAACCCTGGTTTCTAGCCAGTCTGTCAGAGGTATAGGTGACAACCTACAACTTGCGAGTGGCCTCTGAGGCCTCTAGGGGACAGTCAATGTGGGACTGAGCCCTCCAATTGAATTGAATTATAGGATACCAGGATGGTGTCCACAGGAGATTGCTTGGTGTTAAATTAAGCCTAAAGCTGCCTTCTTACATATTTTAAGTTCGGCCTAGAGGTTTTTCCATACACAGTGAACTGTAACCTAACTGAATATGTACAGATTGTACCACAGAGTTTCAGACAATCACAGGCAACCAAATGTTCAAACTGTTTAAATAAGGCAAACACTGAGCTGTAACCAGTCCACCTGTTTCTTTACCCCACTTCCATTTTCTGTATATTACTTGCCCATTTCTGTCCATAAATGTTATCTGACCCCATGGCAGCCCTTAAGTCACTCTGAAACTATTCTGGTTCTGGGAATTGTTCTTTGCTCAATTAAACTCTGTTACATTTAATTTGTCTATAGTTTTCTTTTAACAGTATGTGGCGAAAAACCCCTACACATCTGGTCACAGAAGTGTTCTGTCTTGAATGTAAGAGTACAAAGAAAAAAAGTTTGTTTTTTTCCTTCAGAATGTCACCCTCCAATCTGTTCAGCTGAGTTCCTACAAGGCTTCCTCCAGGTACCTTTGCTCCTCTGTTTGGAATTACCCAAACCTGTCATCCATCTATCCTACCTGGCTCCCACACCTGGGAACTCCAGGCCCCTCCCATCAATCAGAACCACTACCCACCAAGTCTCAGCTCAAGCAGCTGTCTTCCCTAACACCTCCCTAAAGTTTTTTGTTGTTCAAGGAACAACAAAATGTCTTTTTTTTTTTTTTTTGAGACAATCTCGCTCTGTTGCCCAGGCTAGAGTGAGTGCTGTGGCGTCAGCCTAGCTCACAGCAACCTCAAACTCCTGGGCTTAAGCGATCCTACTGCCTCAGCCTCCCGAGTAGCTGGGACTACAGGCATGCGCCACCATGCCCAGCTAATTTTTTCTATGTATATTTTTAGTTGGCCAGATAATTTTCTATTTTTAGTAGAGAAGGGGTCTCGCTCTTGCTCAGGCTGGTCTCGAACTCCTGACCTCGAGCGATCCGCCCGCCTCAGGCCTCCCAGAGTGCTAGGATTACAGGCGTGAGCCATCGCGCCCGGCCCAAAATGTCTTATTGCCAAGTTCTTTGGGCATACCTATGCTATATTCTTACCAGGGTATATTTTAATTGTTTGAGTGCATATCTGCCCCTTCACTAAACTGAGCTATTGAGAGCAATGTTGTGTTTTATCCACCTTGGTCAATACCTAGCACTAGCTAACTCAAATTCTTGGTTAAATAAACAAATATACGAAGCTTGTCATCATGTATAAACTATGCCTTGAAATTTTCAAATTTAGTATTTTTCATTCCAAATACAGTTGGCCTTCCATATCCGTGGGTTCCACATCCATGGCATCAACGAACCATGGATCAAAAATATTTTTTAAAAAAATAGATGGTTGTGTCTGTACTGAACATGTACATATTTTTCTTACTGTTCTCTAAACAATACAGTATAACAACTATTTGCATAGCATTTACACTGTATTAGGTATTGTAAGTAATGTAGAGACGATTTAAAGTATACAGGAGGATATATATACATTACATGCAAATACTACACCGTGTTATATAAGGGACTTGAGCATTTGTGGATTTTGGTAGCCATGGGGGAAGGTCCTGGGATCAATACCCTCATGGATACCCAGAGACAACTGTGTATGTATTGCTTCCTAAAATATTAAATTCTCTAGATACTTTTTCTCCCTCTTAAAAAGTCTGCATACTCTTCCTGTCTTGGCCCACAAAAAGAGCTCTGGCTAAAATATAGAAGCTTGGCCCAGCAGATAGCTGTGTTACCGTAAGTCATTTAACTTAACTGGGCATCAGATTCCTAATCTGTAAAATGCAGATCACTGAAGCCCTTTCCACTGTGAACTAAACCCTACATACAACAGTTTACACTCTTCACTAAGTGGCACTTGAAGACTGTTTCCCCGTTTGAAAACAAAGGGGTAAGAGGGGGAGTGATATATAAGAAATAGAACACATCAAGATTTATTAGTGGTTTAATTAGTGAAATAAAAATGAAGTCAAAAGAATGGTATCTTGCCCACTTTAACAGAAGTAAATATGAATTTCATATGAGAAAATATTTCATCTATTATAAACAATTTCCAATAATTCTTTCAATTATATTTCTAAAAATTTTCCCAAAATCTAAGCAGAGTTAGCAAGTTGGAAGTTAACTTAAACATGCCTAATTGTCTTATTATCCTACTTGTGTGCAGATGTGATTGCAGAGTTCAGATTTGACCAAGATGTTGATGTTGGACATGAGAATTCTCTCCTCACTTCCCTTTTCTGTACCTCACCTGTACCACCTCTAAGTTGCCCTCCTAGTGCTACATACCCCAAACATAGACAGTGCCCAACAGAGAATTATAAAGAAGATGATGTCTGTGTTAGCATTATAACTTCCTAAATTTTATGCATGAAGTATACAAGCATATCAATATTAAAAAGAAAAATAAACACAGTTTGCAATTAATCTCGTCCAAATGAGGCATCTTCAAACCTGAGGGGAAAAAAAAGAGAAAGAAAAAGGTTAGCAAATGCATTCACTTCATTTAAATAATAGATCACCAAACTTGTCTAACTTCTGCTGTATAGGTCACCTTTTTAAAAGAAGTAGCTGCAGACAATTCTCGAAACCCATTACAAAGAGTATTTCCCATTAGTTTGTCTCATTGGTGCACCCAAAATCTTAGGTGAAAAAATGCTGGTATGACATTTCAGTCAAAGACAGACCACCTATACAACAGTAGTCCCTTAAGATTATAATACCGTATGTTTACTGTACCTTTTCTGTGCTTAGATATGTTTAGATACACAAATACTTAGCATTGTGTTACAATTGCCTACAATATTCAATACAGTAATATGTTATACAGGTTTGTAGTCTAGGAACAATAGGGTATACCATATAGCCTAGATGTGTAGTAGGCTATACCATCTAGGTTTATGTAAGTGTACTCCATGATATAACAACAAAATCACCTAACAATTTCTCAGATCATGTCCCCTTCATTAAGCAACATATGACTATATTAGAATCCAGGTCCTGGCTCTAACATTTAGTAACTACGAGAGTGGGGAGATCACTCAACCTCTCTGGTTCTCTCTCAAATCACTTTCTCTGTCCTAGAATAGAACAGCAGATTTGAATGGGTTTTCATCATCAAGGTACCCTGGGTAGTAGAATTTTGTCAGAAAGCTAGATTTTCTACTTCTGGACTCAAACTAAAGATGCAGTGAAACCCAAGTTCCTCCCTCTTTCATGCTTCTTCTTTTTCTTTAAAAAGAGACAGGGTCTCACTGTGTTGCCCAGGCTGGAGTGCAGTGGCCTGTTCATAGACCACTGTAGCCTTGAACTCCTAGGCTCAAGTGATCCTCCTGCCTTAGTGCCTCAGCCTCCCAAGTAGCTGGGACTAAAGGTGTGTGCCACCACTCCTGGCCAATTTTTTCTTTCTTTCTTTTTTTTTTTTTTTTTAGAGATGGGGTCTTGCTATGTTGCCCAGGCTGGTCTTGAACTACTGGGCTCAAACCATCTTCCCAGCCTGGCCTCCCAAAGTGTTGGGATTACAGGTGTGGGCCACTGTACCATTTCATGCTTCAGAGCTCCTTGTAGATACAACTATTACAGTATCTTTATATCGAGTTATAACAATGTTTCCATTTCTCTCCTCTAGTGGACTGGGAGCCTCTAAAAGGCAAACACAGTGCCTACACACTGAGGCTGAACAAGACGTTGAAGGAATAGGACATCTGCAGAACTGTGTCACTCCTCCCTTCTGGCTGAAGAATAAAGCAACTGCTATAGAAAGGAAGAGAGTGGTTCAATTTTGAAGGCTCTCCTCTCAGCAGAGCTGCCCAATATGGAAATGGCAGAAGATGAAAGCCTTGCAGGTGGTGTGGGTAACCAGCTGCCTCTATCCTGCCACACCACTGGCAACTCCTCTGCCCTCCCTGTAGAGGGTCAATGATGCTGGCAGAGCCATACCTGAGGCCACACACATTCTTCATGCCACTCCACAGGAGAAGGGAATGTGACTCTATAGGATTCTTCTTTGCCTGCTGAAATGCTACCCTGATTAATGTCCTCCACACAATGAGAGTTATCATGTTAGAGCTATCTATGTCCCCAGGATAGTGAAACAAAAAACATTTTCTTAAGGTCAAAAACCCACCTGCATCATGCTGGTTACAGGTTTCGATCTATGAAAAAGACAAAGGAGAAAGAAAAAGGAAAACATTAAGTTTTATTTTTAAAATACTATGTACTAACAAATGTCTAAAACTGTTAGAAATAAGGCTGGCAGAATAGGCTGCTATTTCTAACCAAGAATACCCTGTTTACAACTACCCAGCAGGACCCAACCCTGCCTACTAGATTCAGATCCCAATCTAGCCAGAGTACTAGAAGAGTCCAGGATTACAGGGTGCTATGATAGTGGGACTTACAGACAAAGGCTTATGCCTTCCTGAGATGCTCAGGGGTGCTAAATATCTGTGGGGCTGCCAGGAAAGCCAGAGGAAGCCAGCAGATAGGAAGTGTTGGAAGTGCATGTGCATTCATGCAAGTGCCACTGCTTCCTGCTCTCACTATAGGGAAACTACTGGTTCATGGTGTGCAGAGGTCTCTCAGCAGGTACCACTAATCAGAGCTTTAAGAACATTCCCTGACAACCCTAGTATGCACACTTTTTAGATCAAAGCAGCTTTATGCTATGGCTCTATTCAGATATAACTTTCAGCAGCTAGGGAAAGAACTTAAAACTTACCCCACTTAAAGATCCTGGGCCCACCAAAAGCAGTGTGATTCACTCGGCAGGCAAGCTCGTCCTTTTCATTGGGGACGAATTCAGTGTGGGCCAGGGTATTGAAAGACCAGTCCTTGCTGAAAGACAAGTCTGATTGCTCCACATTTTCCATCTTCTTTCCATTCTTTAACAACTCAATCACAATCTGGGGTGGATGAAATCCAGACACATAGCAGTTCAGGAAATTTTGCTTTCCATCCTCTGCTGGGTGCCTTGAGTAAACCTGCACTTTTGGAGTACCTGGGGAATATCAGGGAAAGACATGAATGTTGTCAGAGTATTTCACTTGGGGCTAACTTGGTCTCAAGCTACATCAGACACCAAGAGTTTAAATTTGATGATCTGTTTCTCCCATTCCATTTCCACTCTAGCCAAACGGGCTTCCATGTTCCCAAAAGGTCACTTCCATTTTGAGGAATAAACCATGACGTAGTATCTTTCCCACATAATTCTTCTACACATGCCTTTTTGGTTTTTTGGTTTTTTTTTTTTTCTAGCAGATTTCTAGCAATATCTTGTGCTGGATAGGCTGAAAGCCTTTCCCTGGAGGCTTTCAAGAACCTTCGATGGCTTCTCAGCACCTATGGAATTCCTTAACACATCACTCAAGAGTCTACATGATTTGGCCCCAATCTACTTTTCAAACTTTGCTTCTCACTTCACACATCCTCCATAGTAGCCACATAAAATTGCTCATGTTAGTGTATCCTGTTTCAGCCCCTTCAATTTTTATGTTTACTCCCTTCTTTTTTATTCCTGCTTCTGCCTAAATCTACACCCTGACTTCTACATCTGACTTCCTAATACGTATTAAATGTATAGTAAAGTGTCTGGCACACAGAGATTGTTCTATAAGTGGCAAATGTTATTATTATTATCTCCTTGCTCAGGTTCCTAAGCAGATCAAACCTTGGTATCTTCTTACCAAATAGCACAACCTCTTTATTTCTGCCCAGAGTTTATACACCAAACCTCTATCTGAATTTGTACTTGATTTCATGAGCTAGAAAACCAAGAAACAAAACCTAAATGCTGGGCCGGGCGCAGTGGCTCACGCCTGTAATCCTAGCACTCTGGGAGGCCGAGGCGGGCGGATTGCTTGAGGTCAGGAGTTCAAGACCAGCCTCAGCAAGAGCGAGACCCCGTCTCTACTAAAAAAAAAAAAAAAAAAAAAAACCAGAAAGAAATTATCTGGCCAACTAAAATATATATATATAAAAAAAAAATTAGCCGGGCATGGTGGCACATGCCTGTAGTCCCAGCTACTGGGGAGGCTGAGGCAGTAGGATCGCTTAAGCCCAGGAGTTTGAGGTTGCTGTGAGCTAGGCTGATGCCACGGCACTCACTCTAGCCCAGGCAACACAGCGAGACTCTGTCTCAAAAAAAAAAAAAAAACCTAAATGCCTATAGGAGCTGGAAAATACCTTAAATGATTGAGTTGGGCTTGATAAAATACAATAGGGAGAGGTAAGAACTATGGCAAATGGGAGAGAACATACTCTCCATTATGACCAAATGGAGTAATATATGTTAGAGTGGAATTTATATTTTTAATTAGCACCCTTAGGTGATTGCTGTAACTAACCAGGTTAGGAATACATTGCCTAATGCTATAGAATAGTGATTTCAAAATTGGTATGCATGACTAGATCATCCAAGGGGAAGTGGAAAGAAAATATTAATTGTATTTCTATATTTTTCATCCAAAAGGAAGTGTTACTGCTACTAAATATATAGATTGACACTAATACATATATATATCATATACTTTTTTGGTTTTCTTTTTTAGAAATAGGGTCTCAGTTTGTTGCTCGGGCATGAAGGCAGTAGAGTGCTCATAGCTCACTGCAACCTTAAACTCCTGGGCTCAAGCAATCCTCCTGCCTCAGCCTTCCAAGTAGCTGGGACTACAGGTGCTCGCCACCATGTCCGGCTAATTTTTCTAATTTTTGTAGAGACAGGTCTGGCTATGTTGCTAAGGCTGGTCTTGAACTCCTGACCTCAAGTGATCCTACTGTCTCAGCGTCCCAAAGTGCTAGGATTACAGGTGTGAGCCACCAAGCCTGGCCTATAGTTTGCTTTTTAAATACACATATATTCAGGGTACATGATCACTAAAGGGCAGCTATTCCTCCATGTCTAAGAGGTGTTGGGGAGGAGGAGGAGTACCAGGCCACCTTGACCAGGTGTATCTTTCTAGAAACACCCTATCATCAAAGGAAAGATCAACAGCCTCACTAGCTCCTGCTAGATTGAGAATCCCAATGAAGCCCTAGTTTTTTTTTCATAAAGTTAAGAGCAAAGATAAACCAGAGAGCTCGCATTTGAGCTTCTGATAATAAATACATTAAAAAGTGCCACAGAGGTCAGAGCACAGATTCACCTTGCCTGGAATTCTTTCTTTGAGGGAAGGAGGCAGCATCACTGTAATCTCTTCTAAGAGGAGGACAAATATTAGACAGTCAGGGTTTGAATCTGGGCTCAACTACTTACTAGCTCTGTGACTTTCAGAGAGTTATTTAAGCTTCTGAAGCTTAACTTAAAAATTAATTTATGCCAACAGTAAAACAAAACAAAACACATACACAGAACAGAGGGGAAAATAGACCTTCAGAGGAAATCACCATTACATGTTTTCTTGTGTCTCTCCCAGAACTCATCTATGCATAACATGCATTACTATGGAAATTTTCAAAATAAATTTTTTTTAAAATGTCAGGTTATTTTTAAAAATGACATCTAATGTCACCAGTAAATACCAGTAATGGTGATGATATATGTATTATTCTTTATTTTGTAAATAAATTGTATTTGAGACCAGCTGCGATGGCTCAGGCCTTGTAATCCCAGTACTTTGGGAGGCCGAGTGGGGACAATTGCTTAAGTCCAGAAGTTCCAGACCAGTCTGACCACGAACGAGACTCCAGTCTCTACAAAAAAATAGAAAAATTAGCTTGGCATGGTGGCGAGACTGTAACCCCAGCTACTCCAAAGCCTGATGCAGAAGGATTGCTTCAGCCCAGGAGTTTGAGGTTGCAGTGAGCTAGGCTGATGCCACTGCACTCTAGCCTGGGCAACAGAGTGAGACCTTGTCTCAAAAGAAAAAGAAAATGTATTTGCACTAAATGTAATTTTCTCATTATCAAAACACTCTGTATCACAGAGGTTTTGTGAAGGGAAAAGATTAGAAGGACCAGTATATTGCCCGGTATTTAGAAAATGCTCAAGATCTTTGGTGTCCTAGACAGTCTTGGTAACCATCTTGAATTACCCTTGCAGCTGGTTTTACAACTTCCTGACTTTAACAAACCTTCAGTTTCAAAACTGAAAGTAGAGGCTCCATACATCTTGGAAAGAACCAGGCAAGGCGCCAAAGAGGAAGCCCTCTGTGAAGAAAAGGCAGCAGGCCCACGGCCTCCCACTGGCTCTGGAGAATCCCCACGGAAAGGTGAGGAGGCGTGTTTCTGCAAAAACGCACAGGTAGCAGCCAAAAAGCCCACGCTTCCGCAAAAGGCCCTGATGAGGCTCCATTTCAATCCCAACTGCTGCCATTTAGCTCTTGTGTAATTAAGTTTCTTAAAATCTCGGTGCCTCCGTTTCCTCATCTGTGAGATGCGGATGATAACTATACTATTTACATCCTAGGCGCATTTTCAAAATTAAGTGACATGAAGCACGTAAAGTGCTTTGGCACTCAGTAGGCTGTCAAAAACGGGTAGCTCTTATGATTATTAAAGAGATATGCAATGGGAACAAGTGAGCTCATGCTTCAAAAGCGCTTTGTAACACCGCAAAGCACTCTACCAACGTCGCGCGCCGTTTCCTCGCCACGGTGTGGTCCCACACAGATCCCAGGTGCCGAGGGGCAGGCGAACTTGGCGGGCACCCTCGGGGTCCGGGGGAAGCAGAGCTGCCGCGGACCGGCGTACGCGAGCGCTGCCCCCCAAACCCCAGACATCTGTCTCCTCGGCTCCGCGCCTTTGGGACCAGTCACCCGCCCTCCCCTCCAGCTGCGCTCTGAAGCCAGAGGCCCCGCCAAAGAGCGGAAGAAAGACCCTCCCCCAGCGCGGCCGCTCTGAAGCTTATCAACACCCCAAACTTTGCCCGACTTGCCCTGCCCCGCAGGCCACAGTCCCCCCTGCCCCACTCCCCGCGGAAAGGAGCAAACAGAGTGAGTCCGGGCTCGCACCCCCCCCCACACACACTGCCCGGCCACCCCACCGCTTCCCCAGGGTTAGAGCCCTGGGTTAGTTCCCCGCCGGGAAGGAGAACTTGGGGGAGGAGGTCACGGAGTTAGAGACCCAGAGAGGACCGAACAGGGGCTGGTAGGGGGTGGGGGGGACTCACGCACGACGGCGTCCAGGGCAGGCAGAGAGAGCAGCGCCAGCAGGGCCAAGGCCACCACGGAGCGAGACATCGTGACCAGCACGCCGTCTACCGCAGAAATGTCCGCCCGGCCCGGTGCGCCCACTTTTATCTCGCTGATGCGCCGCCAATCAGGACCCGACGGGCGGGGACCGTCACCCGTCTCCTAGTGCGCGACGCCGAGCTAGGTTAGAGAGAGGGACTTTCCCGTTTTCAGTTTCCCTTTCTCGTAAGTCCCGTGGTGCTCCGCAAGGCATGGCCGGACTGGGTGGATTTGCCGTCTGTAAATGCGCGCTCTCCGATCTGGGGTGCACACCCGAGCCTGGCGCTCGCGGCGTTTGTCCTAGGACTTAAGGCTTGAAGCGCCTTCCTCCAGCGCCCTCGCTCTGCACATTGGCGCCAGAGTTGCTACGGGACTGGGCGAACGGTGCCCCAGCCTGGCCTGCGCTTTTCATTCGAGAAAACGGGAGCCCAGAAGGATGAAGAGCGTTGAACAGTTCCTGGCAGAGCTAGAACTTCGGTTTTTAACTACAACTCGGGAATACGCTGCATGGTTTCCTGATTCTCTGGGCAAGAAAACTAGTCCCAGGAACCGCGAGGCCCCCGGAGCACAGCTCAGAGAACCGTCTAGAGCGAACTAGAAGCTTTCTTCTTGAATTCCTTCAGGGAAAAGTTTCATTTTGGAAAGTTCTGTGCCAAAAAGTTCCTCCCTATATCCTAGCTTTTGTTTAGGTAATTTGCTTTGTTCTGTTGATTTGTGGGAAAAAGAAAACAATCACTCACAGTAAAAGCAGTAACTGTTTGCTTAGAGCTTTAAAGCTCCCCCAACCCTTCAGGTCCATAATTCCCTCAGAGTTACCACCCTAGAACAGCGCCTGGCGCCTAGTAGGTACTCCACAGCTGAATGAGTAAATACAGAAATAAACTCTAGGGTTAAAATTACGCCATTCATTTTATGGATAGGGAAAACAAAAGCTAAGAGCGTGGAATTCAGACACTGTCCTGATTGCATTGGCATTCCTGCTTTAGACACCAGAAGACAAAGGGCTCCGCAATTTCAGCGAGAGTTTGGATTGCATCAGCCCTGGGCCCAGCCAAGAGAGTTAAACCCAGTGACTCTAAGAGTGTGACAATGACAGGCAGACTCACTAAGAAAACCTACACCCTAAAGACATCATAAGTAAGGTGCTGCCATTTTGTGGCCGCCAAATCCACAGATCTTTTCTGAGTGGAACTGTGAGAAGAGGAAGTGGACCATCAGGAGGCGGAGGGGCAAAGATCTTGGAAATCACCGGGGTTTTCTGTTGAAAGGAGTTGCATTGTGCATCCCCAAGGAGCACAACAAATACTTTATGGGTTTCTTTTACATATGTTTCTACTTTTAATAATCCCTATTGTGGAGGCCTTGTCTAAACTAGAGAAAATAGAATGTTTTCCATAGACTTAATGAAATGAGATAATGCACAGAGAAAGCCTCGCACAGTGCCCAGCAAAAATGTTCTATAATGTTTAATAAGCACTATAATTATTAATGTTACTTAGCTAGTTTTCCTACCAGGCCTTTCTATGACTCTGAAATATAAGAATAATTGTTATTCATAAAGCTATGAGTTGGCACTCCCGTCTCCACCCCAACTCATGACTTTTTAAAGCTCATTTAAGGTTTGAAATGTTTGTATTGAATTGTACTAGAAAATGTTAGTATTGAGTTGAACTAGAAGAGTGCTTTAGGATTATAGGAAGAGAGAGGGCTATTTTTTGCCTCTTGTTCCTTGTTTACTACATCAAAGAAAAATAATAAATTTAAAACTTATTAAAGATTGATTCTGACTCATTCACTTAGAAAACCAATTTAAAAAGCAATAAAACACAGTGAAAACAGAGAAAAGTCTATTTTTGGTTTTTCTTGTTGTTTTGAGACAGGGTCTAGCCCTTTGCCAGGACTAGAGAGCAGCAGTGTCATCATAGCTCACTGCATCTCCTGGGCATAAGGGATCCTCCTGCCTCAGCCTCCAGAGTAGCTGGGAGTACAGGTATGTGCTTCCACGCCACTAATTTTTCTATTTTTTTAAGAGTTGAGGTCTCACTGCATTTCTCAGGCTGGTCTTGAACTCCTGACCTCAAATGATTCTCCTGCCTCAGCCCCCCAAAGTATTGGGATTACAGATGTGAGCCACATGCCTGGCCTATTTTTCAGTTTTCCGTGTGTGGGGAATTACTGGATTATTTTTCTTGGATTTACCATCGAGAACATGTTTTGAATAGTGAAAGTGAAAATGAAATATCAAACTATTTTTTAAAAAAACAGGAACACTGTTTATGGAAGAAGGCAAATTTTGGAAATCTATAAACATGACAATTTAAAGTGTGAGCTCCCAATAGTGCAATTAACAGATGTAGGATTTTTTATGGGTTTTTTTTTTTTTTTTTGCCTATATGAATTTCTCTAACCTTTTTTTTTACAATGAACATTTGTTCAAAACTGTAAATGTTGGCAAGAATTTGGAAGAACTGGAACTCTCATACAGTTTTGGTGGGAATATAAAACAGTATAAACAATTTTGAAAACAGTTCGACAGTTTTTTAAAAAGTTAAACATACACTGGCCATAAGATTCATCTACTCCATGAAGGTATTTGCCCAAGAGAAAATGAAAGCATATGTCTACATAAAGACTTTGCATGCAAATGTTCACAGCAGCTTTATTTGTAATAGTGGAAAACTAGAAACCATCCAAACATCTGTCAACAGGTGAATGGATAAAAACATTGTAGTATATATCCATGCAATGGAATACTATCAGCAACAAATGAGGAATAACTATTGATACATACAACAACATGGATAAAACAATTATGCTGAATGAAAGAAGCCAGGCAAAATAGAGTATATACTACATGATTCTGTTTATAGAAAACTCTAGAAAAGGCAAACTAGTCTATAGTGACATAAAGCAGATGAGTGATTTCCAGGGGGTAAGAAGATCATGGAAGCATGAGGAAAATGGGGGTGATGGATATGTTCATTATCTTGAGATTGAGGATGGTTTCACAGGTGTGTACATATTTTAGAACTCACTGTATAGTCTAAGTATAATTTATTGTATGTCAATTGTAACTATTTAAAAGGACAAAGCTGGGTGCCATGGCCTGCACCTATAGTCCCAGCTACTCGAGAGGATCACTTGAGCCTAGGATTTCAAATCCAGCCTGAGCAATATAGCAAGACCTTCGTCTCTAAAAAACAAAACAAAAAAACCCTCCACAAACAGATACAAAAAAGGACAAACCCTAAACGCACAGATAACCTGTATTGTCAAACAAAAAAAGAATGAAATACTTGACCACAAAGGAAAAGAAGGATATTGAAGTGGGGAGAAAATAGGAATAAAGTTCAAATGAGTTGGTTTGCACCTGAGTGGATCTCAGTCAGCAGTTTTCTGAGATGGGTTCATCCAAACAGCTGGAAGAGCCAGGCCAATTAGCGAGGAGAGGTACAAGCATTGATAGGTTGTTTGTGCTGGACTCTGTCAAATGTTATGTCATTAATCCCTTGCTGTTCAAAGTGTGATCCATACATCACCAGTATCAACAACATGTAGAAGCTCTTAGAAATGCAGAGTCTTGGCCAGGCACAGTGGCTCACGCCTGTAATCTCAAGCAGTTTAGGAGGTTGAGATGGGAGGATCCTTTGAAGCCAGGCATTCAAGTCAAACTGGGTAACACAGTGAGACCCCATCTCTACAAAAAATTTTAAAAATTAGCTTGGCATGGTGACACACACCTGTAGTCCTAGCTACTAGGGAGGCTGAGGCAGGAGGATTGCTTGAGCCCAGGAGTTGGAGGCTGCAGTGAGCTATTATCTCTCCATTGTACTATACTCCAGCATGGGTGACAGAGCAAGATCTTGTTTCAAAAACATAAAATAAGAAATGCAGAGTCTTGGGCCCATCCCAGACCTACTAAATCAGACTCTTCCTTTTAACAACATCACAGGTGATTAATATGCATATTAAAGTTTGTGAATCTGAGTGATTCATATGCATACTAAAGTGTGTGAAGCTGCTGACCCAAACTACTTAACAACCTAGGTGAGTGTTATTTTCATTTACAGCCAAAGAGTCTTGACTCAAAGAGGTAAGCTATTTCCCACATTTGCAATGAGTTGGGATTTAAACACTGGTCCACCTAATTGTAAAGGCCTCATTCTTTCCACTAGAAAAATCACTTTGGGCACTTTTTTTCCTTCCCTTGCTATGTTGTTCATGCTGGACTCCTGAGCTCAAGGGATTCTCCCGCCTCAGCCTCCTGAGTAGCTGGGACTGTAGGCAAGCACCACCACACTGGTTCACTTTGGGCACTTTCTGAGAAGGGGTTCATACGAAGATGCAATTGGGAGGCGTGGAGACCAGGGCAAGGATAGAGGCATATGAGAAGGTGAGGGGAAGTAGATACACGGGAACCAGCACCAAGATGTGTGGTATTTTTTTTTAACTGACATTTTTTTCTGTCTACAAAAGTATATGTGCACATGACAGAAAACCGGAACATACTAAAAGCTATAAAGAAGAAAATTAAAACCACCAGTAATCCTACAAGCCAGAGATAACCATTACTAAATGGTACAATTTAAGGAATTTGAAGATTATTGCCTTCTAAAAAGTACCTGCTGGTTAGATCTGTTCCAGGATTGGAAATCCTCTGTCTTTTGTGTTAATTCTATTAAATTCAGCAAATGTTGGTTGAGTGCAGGCTTTGTGGTAAATGTAAGCACTGTAAGGTATCCAAAGGGAAGAAGACACCAGAACTTGCCCACCAGGAGATTCCAATCTGGAGTTAAAATTAGTCCAATAATTAATATATGAGCTCCTACCTAAGGTGTTCATGCTGATTATTCAGTCTTGAGAGCTGTTCCATAAAGGGAAACAGGCTCAAAGGAAATAGAACACAAACAGGAAGTTTTTTTTATTGGCAGTTACTAAGTGCGTTGAAGGAAAAAAAAAAATCTCAGAAGATCCACATGAGGTAAGTACTGTTATTCTTATTTGGGGGAGAGTAAATGGGAGACAAAAGTTGAGAAAGTTGAAGTATCTGGTTGGCAGGGGATCTGTCTGCCTCACAGCTTGTGTGTAACCACTGTACTCCATCAACTGCCAATTTTTTCTATTGGGAAAATTATACAAACTTGATGTAAAAAAATAATCAAGCAGTACAGAAGCATAAAATGCTAATTTCTCCCACATCCTCTCTTAGTAATAACCACAATTTTAAAGTATTTTTCATCCTTAATTATAAGCCCAATAAATAAATGTATGACCATTGTAAAAATGCAAACAATTAGAGGTCTATCAAGTAAAAGTGAAAGTTGCCCTCATCTGTCTCCTCCCATCTTATTCTCCTCCCCTCAGAAACCATTGTTAAGTTTTGGTGCATATCCATCCATGGATATATATTGATATATTGTATATAGTTTGGAAGGTGGGAGTTTTAAAATTGTATGCTACAAAGACTGTTATTGTAGTTTGTTTAGAACACAATGCCCACTGAAAGCATAAAAGGGATCAGAAGTGGCATCAGTTGTCAACTTGGGTGGAGAAATGGATTGGTGAAGTGAAGCCCTTTTTTAACTGTGTGGGGGCCACAGGACAGCCCCAGACGCCAAGAATTGGGCATGGTCCCTGGGGAAAATGGTATCCAGTTACTAACTTACTGGCACACCCTTCTTTAATGGGTGTTTCCCCCTTGTCAGTATAATACTTGGGTCTTCATCTTAGTTCCTACTTAAAACTGCAGAATTCTAACTGGGATATTTTCTATCTTGCCTTGGATTCCATGCAGCACTATTAAAAATCAAAATTGTCCTCCAAATACTTGTTTTCCCTTTCGGCAAATTCTCCTCAGCCGTGCTTCCCACTTTCCATCTTGCTGAGCTGGCACTTGCCTCTGGTCAGCTGGTGTATGTGGTCCTTTCTTACTGTCCCCTAGTACTGTTCCAATTGCATCAAGTCAGGTGCTCTCTACTCTCTGGTATTTTGGACCTTGCTAAACTCTTTTCCTAAAAGAGAACTGTGACAAAACCAGGAAGAATTACTTACTAGAGAATCAGCAATTTAAAACAAAACACATAGTACAAAATTGTGAGGGATGTGTATACAAGATCCCTTCATGTACACAGGAGGAGCAGGCAGGGTACAAAGAGGCAGCCAGTAGAGAGCTTGGTGGGCTTGTGATCCTTCTTTATTTCATTATTTATTATCATTGTTGTCACTATTATTGTTTTAACTACGCATCAACTTGCCATAAATGAGTTTGCTAAAAGACAATTTAGCAACATTAGCCAAAAATTTATTTATCTAACAAACCATGATAGCAAAGCCTGAGGTGGGACTGCTCCTCTGCTTTCTGATGCCCTGCAGCTGTAAGTGGGTGAGGCACGTCCCAGAAGCCAGGCCAGGACAGGTGGGAGGTGGCTCAGTGACCATATTACTCAGTTTAATGAGAGGAAGGGGAGGTTCCACAAAATTGGGATCATTTCATATGTATTTACTGAACTTGCTTATTTTCACTTAATAAAATACCATTGATATTTTCCATGACATTATATACAGAATTGTCTTCCAGTTATTAACATTTTTAGACTTTTCTCCATATTGTATCTGTGGTAGGCAGAATAATGCCCCCCCCCCCCCCACCAAAAGATGTCCATGTCCTAATCCCTGGAACCTGTGAATATGTTACCTTACATGGCATAAGGGATTTTGTAGATGTGATTAAGGTTAAGGACCTTGAGGTGAGGAGATTTTCAGGGATTGTTTGGGTAGGACCAACGTAATCACATGGGTCCTTAAAAGCAAAGGACATGTCCCTGACTGTGGTCAGAGGGAGATGTGACTACGGATGATGGTTGGAGAGATGCAACATGCTAGCTTGGAAGATGAAGGAACAGGTCGTGAATCAAGGAATGCAGGCAGCCGTTAGAAGCTGGAAAAGGCAAAAACAGGGATTCTCCCCTAGAGCCTCCAGAAAGTAATGTCACTTTGCTGATGCCTTGAGTTTAGCTCCATGAGGCTTGTGTTGGACTTCTGACTTATAGAACTATAACATGATAAATTGTGTTGTTTTAAGCCACCAAGTTCGTTGAAATTTGTTACAGCAGCAACAGAAAACCATTTCAGCCCCCTTTCCCAGAATCATGCACATTTGGGCCTTGGTTACCAAGAGCTGAGTTCATTGTAAATATTTGCCTTTTCAAAGTCAAGTTTACATTTTGGTTAACCAGACTGTGGCCACACAGAACATTTTGGGTGCACTCATGTTGAAGGCAGGATATCATCAGTTCTGCAGCTGAGGGGTAGGAGTTTTGCTGAAGCCTTGAGTGGTCAGGAGTCCTGGGCCTCCCCTCCTATCACTGCCCCCAATGAGGCCCACTCAGCCCCAGTGAGGTGGGCTCAGCACACCATGTGAGAACGACAAGTCTTAGCCCCACTGGCACTGCCATTTCTGGGCCATTTCCCAGATGCCACACTCCAAATGGGCCAGACCACTCGTGTTCTACCTACTGTTGCCAGTGTTAAAAAGGGAATGAGAATAATAAGAGGGATCTCTATCCCCCAAGACAAATATATCCCAAAGGTTTGGCTTCCTTCTGTTACTGATTTCGGCACTTGTCCCTGAGGCCGCATCAGAAGAATGAGGACAAATGGTTTGAGAAGAAGGAAAGAGAAGTGTATTAATTTGTTGGCAAATGAGGAGGTTGGTAGACTCCTGTCTTAAAGTACCAACGTCCTGCCTCTGAGCAGAAATACAGAGTTTTTAAAGGGGAGCTTTTCAGCTACAAGCTATTGCTGTCCAGTTATAGTCGATGGTTCTGATTCATCCCATCTTGGTTAATGCTAAGACAATCTGATGACCTCCACCCAGACAATTCCCTTGAGCCATCTCCTGTGGCACAAAGAACAAAGGACACTCCCCTGCCTCTTCCAACCACTGGCCTGAGGCAGAGATGCAGGTTTTAGTTCTCAAAAAGGGTGAGAGGGTTTTGAAGAGACAGAAAACATTTTTATACCTTTTTAGGCCATTCTCTCTGTTACACCAGTAGCTCCTCAGCACTGGGCTTGCACTGGGGAAAGTTCCTCCTCTGAGGAGCTCATACACTCTGGTTTATAGATCTGAAAATAGATTAGGATAGACCAGGAACAGTGGATCACACCTGTAATCCCAGCATTTTGGGAGGCCAAGGTGAGAGGATCACTTGAGGCCCGGAGTTTGAGGTTGCAATGAGTTACGATCATATCACTGCACTCCAGCCTGGATGACAGACAAGACCCTGTCTCAAAAAAAAAAAAAATAGATTATGATACCAGGAAACTGACTCTACCTGGAGACATTAAGAAGGAGCCTGCAGAGGGCCTTGATGCCAAGGAAAAGAACATGAACTTTATCCTTTAGACTGTGATGCAGGTGCCAACAGAGGTGGATCTTTTTTTTTCCTTGTTTGTTGTTTGGGCATTTTTTTTGTTTGATATTTTAAAAAGCTTTTCCACATAGCTTTATTTTTTTCTAACTATAAAATTCATGGCCATTATGAAAAGTTCAGACAATATAGGTAAGAATAAAGATAATTATTTAACTCACCTGTTATTCTTCCAACCAAAGATAACCACTACTAATGCAATTATGTTTTTTCTCAGACTTTGTCTATTCATATATAGATATAAATATATGTTTACAAAGATGTAATAATTTTGCATATATTTCTCTGCAAACTGCTTATTTTATTTTATTTTTTTATTTTATTTATTAATTTTTTTTGAGACAGAGTCTCTCTCTGTTGCCTGGACTAGAGTGCCGTGGCATCAGCCTAGCTCACAGCAACCTCCAACTCCTGGGCTCAAGTGATCCTCTGCCTCAGCCACCTGAGTAGCTGGGACTTCAGGCATGTGTCACCATGCCCAGCTAATTTTTTCTATATATATTTTTAGCTGTCCATACAGTTTCTTTCTATTTTTTAGTAGAGACGGGGTCTTGCTCTTGCTCAGGCTGGTCTCAAACTCCTGACCTCCAGTGATCCACCCACCTCGGCCTCCCAGAGTGCTAGGATTACAGGCGTGAGCCACCGCGCCTGGCCAACAATGGATTTTAAATTTCCCTATAAGACCAGGTGTGGTGGCTCACGCCTGTAATCCTTGTACTCTGGGAGGCCAAGGCTGGAGGATTGCTTGAGCTCAGGAGTTCAAGACCAGCCTGAGCAAGAGGGAGACCTCATCTCTACTAAAAGTAGAAAAAAATTGGCCGGGGGGGGGGGGGGTTGTGGTGCCTGCCTATATTCCCAGCTACTCGGGAGGCTGAGGCAGAAGGATCGCTTGAGCCCAGGAGTTTGAGGTTGCAGTGAGCTATGATCACTCCCAGTGCACTCTAGCCCAGGCGACAGTGTGAGACTCTCTCTCTCAAAAAAAAGAAAAAAATCCCCATAAAAGAGAAACAGTTCTTAGCTGTTTTATGTAGCAAATATAAACATTTCCAATGTTCCAATTCTTTTATCTAATCCAACAATTCTATTTGCCTATCTATACTTCTTATTCTATAGGAAGCTCTAAGAGGCTGGGGGAAGCACCTGTTTTATTCATGGCTGTACTCCAAGCCTAGAACGGTCTTAGCTTAGTTAAACTTAGCATAATTAAACTATGGCAAGAAAGCTAGAAAATCTAGGGGATCAGTAGACATATGAGACTTCAGGCAAGTGTACAAAAGTGCACAAAAGCCACTAGGTCCCAAGTGAAACTTCAAACAGCCAGGGCAGGACTGTGATCTTAAAGACTGAACCCTGGGCCACCTGCTTTCGATACAGGAAGTCCCTTCAGAATGAAAATCTACATGCAGCAAATGTTTCTCATTAAGACCTGGTCTCTGTGACAACCTAATGAATCACTTCTGGAGCACTGAAGTTCACCATTTGGTCCTTTTGTTAATAATGCCAAAGTAAGTTATTAGGAAGTTCTTGAGAGACACAGCTGTATAACATTACCTGAACCCAATTCAGATGTTTGAAAAGTTTTTCAGTAACTTTCCAGCTACTTAAACACACACAGTTCTGGCCTACAGCAAAATTTTGAAACAAATATTTTCTTTTAAAGGCACCAAGAATCATGGTGTTATAACCATGGCAGTAGGTCCCTAACTTGAAATTTTGTTGTAGAGAAATTAGGTTAGTTTTTATTTTTATTCAGAAGTTCTACAAAGGCATGAGTGTTTCAGCTGAATACAGGATGTGGGCGCAGAACCTAGGATTGTTTGGGGGTTAGATGAGGCTCAGGAGGGTCTTGGGTTTTACTTGCCAGTAGTAGTGATACCTGGTTTTTGTTTTTGTTGATTGATTTTTACTCCTGAGCTTCTGGACCAGTTTTCCATTAGAGCAACCAAGAAGATATAAGATTGTGTATCTCATGCAAAAGTGTTTTTACATTGAAGATCTGACTTCTAAATTCACAGAAGTCCCTTATCAGTTGGAGCTAGGTGGCGGACTTAGGCTCACATGACCCAGTGAGGGTCAGCATCACCAGTGGACTTGAGGGAGCCTCAAGTGTGCTGCCCTGAAGCACCAAGAACCTGGTTGCTAGGCGTCCTCCTCAGGGGCCACCCAGGGCTTTCCTACCCAGTTTTCTTAGAGCAAAACCTAGGGATTAAATGAAATGCAACTTCACAAAGTTCCTATGAAGGGTGTGGACAACAAGGATCCTCTTTTTAAAGATCTGCCCTCCCCCCAAGTATTTATCAATCCCAATAAACTAAACTCACAACCTTGGATGGTTAAAAATGCAGCTTATCTCTCTTCTCTGTTCAAGGGTTTTCTTTGTCATTAGATTATGTTCTCATACTTCTACTAGGACCCAGTGGTTGGGGGATGCTGGTCCTTTAACAAGTGAGCAGGGGAGGAGCTGAGAGTCTTAAAGCCAGGAGCAGCAAGCAGGTCCTGGCCCAGGCTGCCATGGCGAACCTGAACCTAAGCCGAAGGGAGGGCAACAGTCGGGCAGTAGGTGTCAGCAACGACACGTCACCAAGCACAGATGGTGGCTGGTAGTGTCCGGTGTGGGCAGTCTTCTCTGCTGACTCCTAGCCCTGTCCCTCAATCCTGTCCCCTTGCAGGACAGCTCCCTAGAGCTGGGCTGGGGAGGCCGGAGGAGGGGGAAAGAGGGAGGAGGAAGGCGGGTGGGCGTTTATAGTAGTCTAAGAGCCCAGGGTCTTGCTCCCTGAGGCCTTGGGTCAATAATTCTCTGACCACCTTGCTGGGAGGAGACCATGGCTATTTTGGGGTGCCATGCCGTCTTTACTGACTAAGGAGAAGGGTATCTCTGGGTCTCTTCCCTGTCCCAGGTTTACCTTCCAGAGGCTGATAATGCTCTCTCACTGGAGGATGCAGCCAAGGAGGAAGTCCGCCAGCCTGCCAAGATGAAATGCCTTGAAGGTATCACCAAGCGGGCCATGGTGTCTAGATATAAAACCCTGGGCTGTGGAGGCTTGCTGGTCTGCCTCACACATGGGCTTGGGTGTCCAGAGTCACTGGTAGTACTCCAAATTTCTCACTTACTAGCTATATCATGTTGGGCAACTGAGATCACTTTTCTAAACCTTATTTTCCTCACCTACATAGTAAAATTATTGGTAACAGCTGAGACAGCCTCATACGACTGTTCAATGAACATACACATGTAAAGTACTTGGCACTCAGTAGGATTAAATTGCAATGAGTCGGGGCAGCTGGCACTTGTTCAGTTAAAGAGGCAACGGAAAGGGGTGTTGGGCGGAACAAACCAGGTGAAGAGGGGATGTGGAAAGTGAAGGTGTTTGGCACCTGCCAGGCTCCGTCTGGTTTAGAGGGGGTTGTTTGAGGGACCCTGGGGTAGGGAGGCTGAGCTGAACTCAGAGGATAGGAGGCTCCCTGTTCAAAGGTGGTGCTGGAGGTGGTTCATGAACAGAAGTGCCTTTGAGCAGCAGCCTCTCCAGACGAGACTCGTGTGCCCTCAGCCCCTGTATCACTTCCTCTTCAGGCCCACACTTAAACCAAAGGCCAGGCAAGACCTGCCGCCCTTTGGCTCCCAAGGAGGAACTGGTGTCTGCCTCCCAATTGGAGGAAGAGGAAGAGAATGAAGAGGAGGATCTGGATCCAGACCCGGAGGAGGAGGAGGAGGAAGAGAATGATCTTGGGGATCCAAATGTATTCAGCACTGTCCATAACACCCAGGTACTATGGCAGGAGGGGATGAGAGAAGGTTTGTCATCTGAGCTGTCTACAGCTCACAGGCTGTCGCTAAACATCCCTCTCTTCTCTACCCCCTTCTAAGACAGGTTTTGGATTAACACTTTCTATTTTAGACTTGAACCTGAGTTAGGGACTCTCTCCTTCCCTCTTTCCTGCTGTCTCCCTCTTAGTTTCTTTATTTATATTTTTATTTAAGTATTTAAAAACAAAATAGAGATGGGGACTTGCTCTTGCTCAGACTGGTCTCAAACTCCTGACCTCAAGTGATCCTCCTGACTCCGCCTCCCACAGTGCTAGGATTACAGGTGTGAGCTACCATGCCCAGCCTCCCTCTTAGTTTTTGATGCTGTCCTCACCTTAAGACCAGATCCTAGCAGGCCTGTATGTCACCCATAGGTGGTGGCCCTGCTGCTAGTGCTAAAGGTGAGTCATCTTTGCCTGGTCCTGGGCTTCTCTGTCTCAGCAGTCCATTCCTGGTATTTGTTCCCTTGGATTCCATGGCCAGTGGGGAGAGACAAGGATGTCCATGTAGAAATGAGGTGACTCAGACCCTCCTTGAACCTACTTCTAAGATACAGTAGTTCCTCCTTATCCATGGTTTCACTTCCCGCTGTTTCAGTTACCCATGGTCAACCATGGTCTGAAAATAGGTGAGTGCAGTACAAAAAGATATTTTGAGGGAGACTGCACTCACATTAACTTTCATTACAGTATATTGTTACAATTGTTCTACTTTAATTGTTAATCTTTTACTGTGCCCAATTTATAGACTGTCATATGTAGGTATGAAGAGGAAAATCATAGTATACTTAAGGTTCAGTACTATCCACAGTTTCAGGCCTCTACTGGGGGTCTTGGAAGGTATCCCCTCTGAATAACAGGGGACTACTGTACTAGTCTTATTTCTCCCAGAGGAAGGAGAGGGATCCTCACCCAGTTGACTTTGAATCTGACGAAGGGCCAAGCTGCCATTGTTCTGGGTGTTGGAATGGCTGGTCTTGCTGCCTCCTCCCACCTCCCCATGGATACAGGTAAATGTAGAAGACACCACAGGGGCCCATTCAAGCCTGTGTTTTCCTCCTGCCTGTTCCAGAGAGGTCTGCTCGGCTCCCCTGGAGTCAAGGACCGTGGTGTGCTGGGGATGTCATCTGCCTCCTTGCATTTTCTGTGGCAGGTGAGTCTACTACAGTCTCCGTCCTGTGAGAGGTGACGGGGGACTAAGGAAGATTCCATCCATTATGTTCAATCTACTCTTGACCCTGCTCTGGAGATAAAACACCCAAAATGAGGTGTGGGCATACTTGGTAAATGGCAGGGGTGGTGTGCCCAACGAGGAGCATGGATGGACAACTGGCTTTTCATATGAGAAAAAAGGACAAACTGGATCCCTACTTCTTACCTTACAAAATGTTTCAGCAGATGAGCAGCACTCAGCTCAGGGCTGGAAAGAGCACCTGCCCTTCCACTAACTGCATAATGGCCTAGGATAGAGGAATTCAAGGACCAGGAACTCCTGTAGGGAGAACTAGAAGGGAATTATAGCTGAGGAGGGCTTCAGGTGAGTCAGAAAAGGAAAGATGAGTACTGCCCCAGTGGCTGAAGACAAAGAGCCTGAGAGAAGACTGTTACAGAGAGGAGAGCGAGAGGTGTTGACTATCCAGATAGCGAGAAAAACTCATGCTTCCCACATTGTCTAGTCCCGAAGAGCTGTTTCCGAGGAGGTGACAAACCCAGCTGAAACAAGGGTGGGAACCACAGTCTGGTGCCCTCACAGCTGGCTTGAGAAGACACCCCCACCACCTCTGACACAGCAAAATGTTGGGTGAAGTTCTTGAAGGAAAAGGCAGTTGCGTCTATAAAAACAGGAAAGTTGCTGGGCATTAGCAGCAAGAGCAGCATTCTCTTGGTGGAGATGGCCTCTCTCAGACTCTTAATTCCTCTCGCAGACCCTGGACTACTTGTCGCCAATCCCTTTCTGGCCTACGTTTCCCAGTGCCAGCTCTCCAGCACGCCACTTTGGACCTCGACTGCACTCACCAGACCCATCGATCTTTTGTAGCCTGCCAACCTCGTGGCCCTCTAGGTTCAGGTACTGTTTTGGGGTGCTGGAAACTCCAGCATCAGGACAAGCTGAGTTTCTCCCTAGAGGTCTCAGGGGTGGGGGCCACTCCTACCAGATGTCACAGGAAAATACAGAAATTGACAGAACTCTGAGTCTAATCCTTTCTCCCTCATAGATGAGAAAATGAAGCTCCAGGGAGGTTAAACATTTATTTGAGATCAGCTAGCATGACAGAACTCAGAACTCCTGACAACCAGGCCAAAAGGTTTTCTGCTATACCAAGATTTCCTACAGCCAAATTTCAGGAAAATATATTGGAGGGGAATGGGAGGCCCTGTTGGGCTACGATTGTGATGTGTTAGGAGACTGACTTTGGGAAGGCACATAAAGAGAGGGTTCCTTTAGATGTCCACCTGAGCTTACCAGAGGCTGAGTGAATGGAGCAGGTGGGGAGCTGAGAGCTTCCCTTCACCCAGCCCAAGTTTCTTTTTAAGTCTTCCCAGTCACCTGACTCAGCTCCACCCTGAGCACCAACGGATCCTGCAGCAACAGCAGCATAGTCAAACTCGAAGGTAAAGCCTAGATGAGAAGGAGCAGGTTTGAGGGGGACATGTCTGCATGCTGGATGCTCCCTTGTGACCAGGCACCTCCCCCAAACCCCCTGCATGGCTAAGACTCTCCTACTGTTGCCCACCTCTGTGCCCACTCCCATCCTTCCCAGAGAGCTCCACTCCCTGTTCACCACTCCTGGGGAATTCTCTGTGGCAGGGGTCTAAAGGGTTGCTTGTCCTGGTTTGAAGTCCCCCAGCCAAGAAGCCTTGGTCTCAGCAGCCAGACCCCTATGCTAACCTCATGACCCAAAAAGAGAAGGACTGGGTGATAAAAGTGCAGATGGTTCAGCTGCAGAGTGAGAACCCTCACCTGGATGACTACTACTACCAGGTGAGCTCTGGGGTGCTCATCCCAGCCTCTGACCTTGGGGTCAAATGGGCCTGGACTTCCCAGGCCCTCTGACCCTCTCTTTGGCTCATGGAGGCCATGTCTTTTCAGGTGGGAGAGACCACCACTACAGGATAGGGTCAGTATTTTTAAAGTTGATATCTCAAGCTCATTTCTATTCTCCTACACTCCAGGCAGATTGGATTATTTACAGTTCCCCAAACACTCAGGTTTTATCTCCATTCTTTGCTGAAAAGTTTCCCTATTCACCCTGGAAATGTGGACTCTCTCAATTTTGTACACTTTTCTGGTCTTAGAAATATCTTGTTACAAATATGCATCTACTTACCTTTTATTTTTTTAGGTCTAAAACACAGGGATCTGATAAATAGATTCAATTTGTTGAACTAAATTGAACAAATGCTTCCAGGCATTGACTCATTTCCCCTTGCCTCCTACTCCCCTTTATTTATGGGGAAAGTCTTCATCCAACAGGTTTTTGGGTTGTCTAGGCTGTTTCATTTCCTCCTCAACATCCATGAGCCCCCTACCAAGGTCCCCACCTTTATCCTTTTCCTATTTACATTAGTGGGTTTTTTCCCCTTTCTTTCCACCAAGTTTCAGACACCCTCCTCTTTCTGCTAGGATCACTGAAAGTGAAATAGTTTTGTACTCTTACCTTCTTGGCATTACTTCTAAACAAATGAACCATATTCAAGTCCTTTTGACTCAGTCACTGGCTTTATTCTAGTTTGGTATTTCTCATCTTGACTTTAAGAAGATATTTGAGCAGCTAAGCAAATCCACAGAAGTATAAGACTGGCCAAGAGGCCAACTAACAAACATATCCATAGTGTTAGTTCTATACTGCAAGCTGCCAATGGTCTCCATACCATCAGATAATTTTGATTTTTGGAAAGCCCAGGTAGGATGACAAGATTAAAATGGGGAGGAGAAGGATAGGTAATATGAAGTGTGTATGAACTTGGAAGTGCAGAATATAGGAAGGTTGCAGATGCTAGAACAGGTTTACTTCCTGGCCTTCCACTTGGCTCTCTGCCCTGTCATCAGACCTGGTGGTGGTACCTCGGTCTTCAAGTATGTGATATAGGAATTCCAAGACAGGTGACATGGGGCCCAGGGTGCTTAAAACACTTTAGAATAACTGCTAAGAGGGCCAAAGGTGCTAGTATCATTTCTGGAATGAATGCTATAGGAGTGTGTTAAGAGGTTGCACTTGAGAACCTTAATGCTAAGTTCAGAAGATGAGTATAGGTTTCTTTCTTCTTTTTTTCTATTCCATGGACTCTCAGGAGTATTATCAGAAGCTAGAGAAGAGGCAGGCAGATGAAGAGCTACTTGGACGAAAGAACAAGGTTGAATTCCTCAAGCTGGTAACACCTTACATTCAGAAGGCAGAGGCTTATGAGTCAGGTAGAGCCAGGGCCAACCTGCTTCTTGGGTTGGGGATCTGGGTGGACACAAGGTGGAAAGAGGAGGGGAATATGTGTCTGACTCCTTTCATGCAGTGGTTCGAATTGAGGGTTCCCTGGGCCAGGTAGCTGTATCGACGTGTTTTAGCCCTCGCCGAGCTATTGATGCCGTACTCCATGGAACTCAAGAGCAGGTAGGAGCATGATCTTCTAAGAACCTTTTTTTTTTTTTTTTCTTCCCTGCCTGGGAGAAAGGTTTTGGAACACTTATGTTTGAATTGAGATTGTGACCTAAGAGTGAGGAAGAAGTGTGATCAGACTTCATGTCTAGTCTTTCCAGTTCAATTTCTAGCTAGTCAGTGGCCTGGGAGGCTGCTGTGGTGGCGGGCTGATAGCCTGGGATCTTGTCTCCTAGGATACAGGAACTGCAAGTAGCCAGAGGCTTCGGGTGTTATATCGAATTGAGAAGGTGAGATATCAGTTCTTTGGGGATGAGTTCCTAACTTACCTTTGAGAACAGGATGTCGCTCCAATTTACTCTTTCCATCCTCAAATTCACAGATGTTCCTTCAGTTACTAGCAATAGAGGAGAGCCAGAAGGATGGGCCTCCACAGCCCCGCTTCTCCAAGCTGCAGAGCAACCAGGTTGAGCAGCTTTTCCAGGCCTTAAAGACCCAGGAGCAGAACAGCCTGGAGTGAGTGTGGGAGGGTCCTGCCTCAACCCAGGAAGGGAAGGAGCAGCAAAGACACTGCCCTTGCTTCTGCCTTTCTTTTCTGGCACATGGCCCCCTTGTCTATGCAGAACTCTGAAAATGGTCTCATCCTTCCCTTGTAGGGAGGCAACAGATGGTTTCCTGCAGGTACTCTCTGTGAGGAAGGGGAAGGCCCTGGTGGCCCGGCTGCTCCCCTTCCTGCCCCAGGATCAGGCTGTTAGCCTCCTTCTGGCTATCATGCACCACCTGCCCCTCCTGGTCCGAAGGGACATGGCTGACCAGGTACTGCAGCACTGAGTAGAGAAGAGGATGGTCTCCAGGATGGGTTAGGGATCGTTCCTCCTCCCCACTCCCCACCCCACAGAGATGCCTGAGAAGGTACTGGGTAATGAGGGGTGCTGGCCCTGCCACTCTCAGGTGAGGAAGTTACAGAACAAACTATTATAGGAACAGTGGATTATATTCAGGTATGATGAACAAAAGAAAACAACAGGTGTATGATTGCACAGGTGAGTGTGCTATGGAGGTTTGAGAAAAGATAAGGACCCCCTGCTAAGTGTTGAGTCCCATATCTAATTTTCTTAGAGAAGGCACCTTAGAACAAGTGGATACTGGAAGGGCTCAGTGTTAGGGATGGAGTGTCACGAGTGGTGACGAGCCTGGTAAGTAACCTGATCAGGAAGGGGCCAAAGGCAGGTCAGCAAGGGAAGAGCCTTGGAGGCAAGGTAGGAGGAGGAAAAGTTGTAGTGGAGTTTGGGAGAGATGCTTACTGATCATCTTGCAGGCCCTACACATGTTGTTCAAACCTCTGGGCAAATGCATCAGTCACTTGACCTTCCATGAACTCCTCCAAGGACTTCAGGGTCTACTGCTGCTACCACCTGGCTCCTCAGAGCGGCCAGTCACTGTTGTGCTTCAAAATCAGGTAACACATTTGGTTGGCCTTTCTCTTTCCATATATGGCTTCCAGGTGGTATCACTGGTAAGGAATAAGTGAGGGAATATCTTTTCTCTCCACAAATCTTATCCTCTGCAGTGGTTCTCAATTTCTAGTGAGCATAGGATCACCTGGTGAGCTTATTAAATCTGGTTCCTTGGTCCCACCCACAGTCATCAGTAGGTCTGGGTGGGGCCCATGCACCTGCTTTTCTAACAAGCTCCCTGATTGCTGCTGCTGGTGTGAGCCTCCTGAGCAGAGGTCTCTGAACTTCTGGCTGCATGCCCCTTTTAGTAAGTTCTGAACCATACCACCCAAGTTTTTACAAATCACATACATGTAGCATATATATATATATATATGTATAATGTATAGACATGTAATATTAGGTACATAATAAATAAAATTTTTGAAGGATGAGACTCTAGATGTGAAAGTTCTAATATCATCATCCAATATCTCAGAGGATTATCTTGTGTAACCCACTCTGAAGACCTTTGCTTAAAGTAGTGCTTCTTAAAGTGCAGTCCACAGACTACCTGCCTCAGATTCCTGGATCCATTTCTAATCTACAGACTGATTCCTGAGGGTGGAGCCTAGAAGCATGCACTTTATCAGCTCTCCAAGAGTATCTTTTGGGAAGTTCAGAACAGTGATTCCTTTGGAAAGGTCTGAGTTCTTTGGCTAACCAGTGTAAAACCTGACAGCTCTTGTGGGTACTGGACTCTATCTATAAATGTGAACCTGCTCTTTAGTTGGGAAGATAGCAGGGCCCAGGAAGCACTGAACACCTAGGATGAACTCATTTTGCACTGGAATGTATATCACTTGCAGTTTGGAATATCTTTGCTCTATGCCCTGCTGAGTCATGGGGAGCAGCTGATATCCCTGGATTCTTCCCTAGAGGAACCAAACAGTGACCATACAGCTTGGTAAGATCATAAAGACCTTGTAAATACTATGTCAGTACCCATGAGATGTGCAGGCTGAGCCAGATGAGATTCCCTGGTGGCATATTCAAGTACTAGGGAAGAGATTACACAGAAAAAGGAGAAATAGGGTTGCAGCTGTTCCTTTTTTTTTTTTCTTTCCTACAGTGCCAACACAGTAATTAAAGGGACAAGTTTTAGGGTCAAACAGACCTAGATTTGAATTCTGGCTCTGTGACATGCTAGCAATATATCTTTGGGGCAACTTATGTTACCACTTAATCTGTTTATCTATAAACTAGAGATGATGGAACTAATGCCTTTAGAGTTCTTATAATAAAAGAGGAAGGAAAATGTATAAAGCACTAGGCATTGCCTGGCATATACCAAACATGCAAATGTTCCCTCTTAATTGCTACCTAGGGTAGGGAAATATGGTAGTGGCAGTGGAAGGATAATAAGAAAGGTTGGCTCCAAGTGTTACTTTCCTGCATAAATACAAATACGCTTATTTATGTTTATGCCCTCCAGGACAAATACGGTGGTTTTGATTGCCTGGGAGATAGCCCAAATGCCTACAGCCTCTCTGGCAGAACCCCTAAACTTCCCCAGCAACTTACTTCCCCTGTTCTGTCACCATGTGGACAAACAATTGGTTCAGCAGCTAGAGGCCAAGATGGAGTAAGTGATGGCAGAAACAAGGTCATAGCCCCTTGTTCAAACCCAATCTAGGTTCTGCTACTCCCCTCCCTACTTCTTTCAAACTATGAGCACAGAGGATCACATGCTTTTAGAAGTAGTTCTAGACACTCTGGCATTTATTACTGAGTAAAAAGTCTTGCCCAATTTAGGGCCCAATGGACCATTTCTTCAGCCAAACCTTTTAATTTATTCCCAGGTACTTTGGTAATTTATAGTGCTAAGCAATTTGAGGGCAAGAATTAATCAGAGAAACTGAATTATTCATTCAAAAAATATTTGAGGGACAACTATTTCAGGAAAGATGCATGAATAACAGGAAGGTCATCTCTGTCCTCAGAACTTACCAACTGCTAGAAAGAGCCAGTTAGCAACCAAGTCATACAAGTACTTGTAAAATGGAATTGTGTTTGCAGTTAACACTTGTTCTCTCTGTAGGCTTGCCTGGATCTATTGATCTGTTTGTTCTGGAATATGTATGTGTGTGAAGTTTAATCATCAGGCACTAGCTGTATGAGCTATGTCTACTGGGATCCAGAGAGTCTGAAGACACTTCTTATGCCTTGATACATTGGAGGACCTTACCCCTAACATTTTCATATCCTTCAAACATCTAAATGATGTGCTTAAAAATAAGGCATTGCATAATGTATAATTAAAGAGATAACAGAATGATGTGTTGGGACAAGGCCTTGTTGTACCTAACAAAAGTATAACCTTAGAAATTGCTTCACTGTTTTAACTTTTTACAGAGAGAAAACAGCCTTACTTGAGCTAAGAGGGCTGGATATAAATATTTCCCTTGTGATAGGAAGTGCTTGGTTCCATTTTGACAAACAAGGTCATGCATTTATCAACAAATAGTGGAGTGCCTCTTATGCACCAAGCAGTGTTTTAGGTACAAAAGTTACAGTGGTGAGCAACGCCAACGTCCCTGCTGTTTTGAAGCTTACATTCTGATTGGACAGGAACTGACACAAAATATCAAATAGTGATAAATACTGTGGTGAAAACAACAAAACTGAGTAATGAAAGACTAGAGTGGAGGGAACTGCAGATGGAATGGTACAGGAAGGCCTGTAAATAGAAGTTACGCTGAGGCCGAACTGTTCCCAACATGAGAAGAATGTGTTAAGAAGGTACTACCTTTCCAAAATGCCTACTCAACACCTTCTCTCACCTCAACCCCTTTGCTCGTCTTCTCTGCTTATACTTCTGAGGAAAATCTCCACCCCTTATTTACTCCATCTCTCTGCCTGTTACAATGGGTATTATTTGACTTCATTCAGATCCACACCCTCATGATGGATCCCGACTGTAAACCTTGGTCCATGGTACCAAGGAAATTGTACCACCCCAGAGCCTGTAAACAAATAATAGCACAATAAGAAGAGAGGTAAGGACTGAGTTCCAAGGGAGCAGGAGGCAGCTAGGCTAAGGCAAAGGAGAGTGCCCCTGCACGAGGCTTTCAAGTATTCTAGGCCTGGGGGCAAGGGTCGAGTGGCTTTGTGGAGCAGTTGGTACCGCCTCCCACCGGCAAGGAACGGAACAGGGCAGAGCCCGCCTAGCAGCCCCCGCGAGTCACGAGCTAGCATGAGAGCGGCGCGGCACACTGCGCATGCCCACGACGCATCAGGTTCCGGGCGCCTGGGTCGCAGGTGACCGGAAGGAACGGCCCGGCCAAGATGGCTGCGGAGGAGGGGGCTCGGGGCGCTCCTGCTGCTGGCAGTAGTGGCCGCCCCGCGGCCATGGAGCGGATTCTGCCCATGTTGTTGGTGTCGGTCCCCGCCGAGGCGATGGGGCAGCTGGGATCTCGGGCGCAGCTGCACAGAGAACAGGAGGCTCTAGGGAGCCTGACGGCTGCGGGCAGCCTCCAAGTGCTTTCCTTAACGCCTGGCGGCCGGGGCGGGGGTGGCTGTTGCCTCGAGGGCCCTTTCCAGCAGTAAGTGCTGAGGGAGACCAGGGCGGTGTGAGGGGAGTTTGGCGCTCCTTCCAGGTATATGGGTGGCGGGAGAGGGGTGACAGCTGCGGAAAACGCCTCAAGGGCAAGCCCGGTTCCTTCTCAGAACTTTTTCTCTAGCCGGAGGTGGAGCGCTCGCCTTGTTGCATTCCCACACCCCTGCGTCCCTGTTTTGGGTGGGCGGAGACGGTATCTCGCTTCTCTGCCGGCTGCCGCGAACCCGAAATGGATCCCAGCTTAGTCGCTGACTCTTTCGTTAAACGTAGGATGACACGGTGCCGAGTGTCACACCCATTTTCTTCTTTCAATTGAATCAGTTATAGATGATCCCCAGCTGACACCTAAACTTTGAAGCATTCTGATAACCTTTTTCTTGTCCTTGAAACGAATAGCGTTTTCCTTCACATACAGGCGTTCTTCAAGGACAGAGTTCCGTTTGTCCGTTCACTTATTCATTCAACAAATATTTATTATGTGCCTACTGTTACCTAGGAGAAGTGCCTAAAAAGTTGAGAGAGACACAATTCTTATATGTGAGACGCACATGATTTGGGAAGACAATTACAATAATGGATTACTTTGCGCTTCTGTAATTCTCCATCCAAGACTTACAGTTTTACATCATAAAGTTTGGGAGTGCTGTCTGAGTATTTGCGTTCTTTTGAATTTTTTTATATATACGTATATATATATATATATATATTTTTTTTTTCTATCCTGAGACAGGACCTCTCTCTGTTGCCCCAGCTAGAGTGCAGTAGTGTCATCATAGCTCACTGCAAATAATAGAAAATATTGCAGAAATTATCTTCTCTTTAAGACTGATTAGCCAAAGGGTGTCTTACTTTGGAATCTCCTGGTGGGATAACAGCACTGATGTAGAACATTTCTAGCATCACAGACAATTCCATTAGACAGATGTGCTCTATACTATACCATTTGAGTCTTCAAAGTCTGTAAATGCAAATACTTTCTTTTTTTAAAGGCTTTGAAAACATTTAAGTTAGCAAAAGCTTATTTTGTTAATTGTGAGCACCACCTCATAAATAATACATATTTGATTGTTAATACTTATCCTTGATCATGACAGTTCCTTTAAACATACCAATCAGGATTTAAGATGAAGGAATAACCAAGTGTAGTGGTTCACTCCTGTAATCCCAGCACTTTGGGAGGCCCAGGTGGGAAGATCATTGGAGCCCAGGAGTCAGAGACCAACCTGGGCAGCATAGATCCTCATCTCTACCAAAAAAAAAAAATATTAAAAAGATGAATAAAAGGAGCCATCATTTGTTGCTCTGAGCCCCCTTTTTACCACTCAGTGCTATATTTTTGTGTTAGCGTAAAGGGGCAGAAGTGAAAGCAGTGGGGAAGAGAGGGGGAAGAAGAGGGAAGTCCTAGAGCAGTTTACGTTCTCTTAGGTTGGAGTGTAGAATTAATGCTACCAGGTTAGCTAAACTGTTCTCTACTCATTGTGCCCTTCTGCCCCACCATTGTGGGTAAATGTTATTGTGGATATGGAATATAATCTAATCTTTTTTCTTAGGTTTGTATGGGAGGATTCTCATAACAGCAGTACACCAACTGACAAGCCCAAACTGCTTGCTCTTAGTGAAAATTATGAACTGCTCATCTATGAGTTTAATTTAAAAGATGGACGATGTGATGCAACCATTTTGTATAGCTACGGTAGGGAGACATTGCAAAAGCTCATTGAAGATCAAGGTATCAGTAAGTATCTACAGGTGGTCTTTCAGCATGTTTAAATTTGTGACATTGTCATATAATTTTATATATTTCAGGACAAGTTCTCGTAGAGGTGAAATCAGGGAGGGAGGTCTACATTGCCCAGTATAGTAGTCACTAGTCACATGGGGCTATTGAGCACCTGAAATGTGGTTAATATGAATTAAGATGTACTTTAAGTATCACGTACATAATCAGATTTTGAAGACTTATTACTAATAAAGTAAAATATTTTAACTTTTTTTATTAATTACATGTTGAAATATTTCAGATATGAGCTAAATTATATATTAGAATGAATTTTGCCTGTTTCTTTTCAATGGCTACTAGAAAACTTAAAATTACATATGTGGCTCACATTATATTTCTGTTGGACAGTGTTGATATAGACTGGTTACGGAGTTGTTGACTGTGTCCTGTCCTGATGTCTGCAGGGAGCAGAAATCAGAGCACTCAGGCTTCTATTTGTAAGGCACTGACATACTCTCCATCCTTGATTATAAGGTTCCTTCTTTTTCTTTAAAAAAAAAAAAAAAATCTGGCCAGGTTCAGTGGCTCACACCTGTAATCCTAGCACTCTGGGAGACCAGTGTGGGAGGATTGTTTCAGGTCAGGAGACCAGCCTGAGCAAGAGCAGGACCCCATCTCTACTAAAAATAAAAAAACTAGCCATGCCTGTAGTTCCACCTACTGGAGAGGCTGAGGCAAGAGGATCACTTGAGTGCAGGAGTTTGAAGTTCCGGTGAGCTATGATGATGCCACTGCACTCTTCCCAGGGTGACAGAACAAGACTCTGTCTCAAAAAAAAAAAAATCTGATTGTTCTTGTGGGGTCACATGGATAAGCTGGCTTTTTTGAATCTTACTTCTGGTGTGCTGTGAGATTTTGGCCATAAACAGAAGGAATCAGAGTGGGCCATCTTTATTCATCCTTTTTCTCACCTCCCAATAACCATTTACTTAGGTGGGTCTGAATAGAAACTGCTTAGAGTTGGACTAAGTGCAATTTCTTTTTTGTTTTACCTATTTGTGTTATGTGTATAAAATCAAATTTACCAATTGTAAAATTGTGACCAGGTATTTGAAATAATATCCTTTTGTTTTGTAGGTATTTCCTTACTGTCTTTGAGAATTCTGTCATTTCACAATAACACATCATTATTGTTGATCAACAAATGTATTATCCTATGCATTATTTTTCCTGAAAGAGATGTTGAAATTAGAGTACTCAATTGTTTCACATTACCCTTGCCTGCACAGGCAGTGGACGTGATTGTTGATGCACAGCTCTGCAGAGAAATTCTTTTTGTTTTGAGTAGCTTAGGTTGGATCTGTATCCTTGGCAGTAAAGATGTTTATTGTACTGTAGAGGAAGAGAATACCTAGAAAGATGAGCCTTTTTAGGTTTTTAGATTTGGGGGCTGGGATTAGTTTTTCTGTAAAATTCTGTAAAAGTTTGCAGGGAAAAAGATCCTCATAAACTTAAAATACTCAACTATATTACTGTATATTCTGTTTGAATAATTTCTAGTATATACATAATTTTCATAGTCATTATCATCTTATCCATATGTATTCATGTTCTTTTAAAATTGTATGTGCCCTGCATTACCTATTTATTCAAAGTGTACTTATTGAATATCTGCTATGGTGCTTGTTCCAGGAAGGATTGAAATGACTGCTTATGATGTGATTCATATTTTTTTATATATGAATATAATCCACCTCTTATCTCTAATGGTGATTCCATCATGTTAACAAATGGTTTGCTTAACCATTGTTAATTTGTTTTTGGAAAATATTGTGGGTCCTTTGTCTCTATCAGATCTATAGGTCATCAGCAAAATTATTTTGAAGATTTGAAAAATGACCCCTTATATGATTTTGGGACTTTTATTTCTGAGCTAAAAGAATGGTTTTTATATTTTAGGTGTATCATTTTGTAAAAATATTGTAAATACTAGATTAACTTAATTTTTGTTGCCAGGTTATAGAACTGTGCTTTCCAACATAGTAGGCACTAGGTGTATATGGCTATTGAGCACTTGAAATTAGCTAGCATAACTTGGAAACCGAATTCTTAATTTTCTTTAATTACTTTATATTTAAAAGCTGATACTCAATTCAGTTATTGGAGAACTTTTAAGTATATTTGGAACAATTTTATTTCTGACTTTCAGCTATAAATTTTACAAAATTTAAATGCAGATCAGGTAATTCCAGTGAAAATTTAGTATCCAAATTAAGACGTGCTGTAAGTGTAAAATACCATATTTTGAATACTTATATCAGAAAAAGAATATGCCAATTTTTATATTCATTACATGTTGAAATGATAATATTTTGGATATATGGTATTGGTTATATAAAATATATTAAAATTAGTTTCACCTAATCTCTTGGATGGCACTATTGGAAAATAGTAGTGTGTTAGGCACAGGATGGATCTTCAGCAAGTATTGTTGAATGAACTCTGTATCAGGTTGTTTATTGTGCCACCAACTTCATAGTCATCTGGTTATTATGATGGGGTTTGCCTCAATTTCTAATTATACCTACAAGGTTAGAGCAATACAGTCTATAGCTCTATCCTGTCCTGTGTTTTAAATGGTTAGGCATAGTTATAAAACTGACATTTTCTTTAACTCTAACTCAAAGACATTTTTGACATTGTGAATGGTACACATGTAGCTCATGTGGATTTAGTACTTCACCAGGAAGATATGTGTAATGAGCAGCAACAGGAGCCAGCCAAGATTTCTTCTTTTACTTCACTGAAAGTGTCTCAAGACCTGGATGTTGTGGTGATTGTCAGCAACTCCAACTCTGCAATTGCTCTTAACTTAAATTTGTATTTCAGGTACGTAGATTACTGCAGTTTCTAATTTGAGGTAAATATTAATAATTAGAGCCACAAGAAGTTAAAAATGTACTTATTAGTTTTTTTAATTTTTAACCAATTTTCTTTTTCTATTTAGTTAGATAATGTTCTAGCTATTACATAGTGAGGTTGTTACTGTATAATAATGCATACAAATTACCACTGGCCTCCTATGTATTTCTGCATGTACATCAAAGTTTTGATTTTGATTTACATAATATGTTATATGTGGGTTATATCGCATAAATAGAAGCAATCAAGATCACACAATTTTAAAAGCCTTTGGCTTTTCAATTCACTCACCTTGTGCTCCATATTAGGAGAGAAATGAGATTTACCGTGTGTTAGAATTGCTGCTTTTGTGGCTTGTGGTCCTGGCTGCCTTGGGGATCACTCTTCTCTTAAAGGACCTTGACAAGATGTATTCAGCTAGCTTTCTGCAGCTGAGGATTTCCCTTGGAGGTCCTGAACTTGTGGTTGTCTAAATATATTAGTAATCACTGAGTGCGTGTTTGTGTTACTTTTTGATTTAGGTATTCTGGTTGCTTCTAATTTTATGATGTTTGAGAGGGGTGTGTGGCACAGCAGCCTATTCATTGCAACTTGCTTATCTAAAAGTAGGCTACACCGGGTTCAGTGCATCACGCCTGTAATCATAGCACATTGGGAGGCTGAGGTGGGAGAACTGCTTGAGGTCAGGAGTTCAGGACCAACCTGAGCAAGAGTGAGACCCTGTCTGTACCAAAAATAGAAAAAAAATTAGGTGGGCGAGGTGGCATGTGCCTAGAGTCCTAGCTACTGAGGAGGCTGAGGGAGGAGGATCGCTTGAGCCCAGAAGTTTGAGGTTGCAGATGCCATTGCACTCTACCCTGGGCCATGATGGAGTGAGATTCTGTTGAAAGAGAGAAATAGGAAGGGAAGAAAGCAAGCCAGTCTCATTTATGACTTCCATTGAAAACCCTTAGGATTTTTGGCTCTACTAAATCCTTGAATAGCTAGGAATGCTTTTTGATGAGTTTTATTGTTTATTATTTGTATTACAAGAAAGGATAAATTCCTCTTTATTTATTCACCAGAACTCTTTACAGCTGTGATGTTTTCATTTGCTTTAAAAGACCTTTTAATGTTTTTCAAAAAACTTTTAACAGGGATGATTAGCACATTCTCAGATTGTGTTCTTGTTTATCAGTAGACCATTTTTACTGATGGAACATACCTTGTATGTGTAGTTATCTTTTGATCATCCAGTTGGAAAACAGTTTGCTAAGGAGGGAGGAGGAAAGCCTATTGAGCTACTCTTTCCATCTGTAATTTTATACTCTTTTCATAATTTTTCTCTTCTTTGAACTTTTGTAGCACTTCTGCTTTGAACCACAGTTTAGCACTTAGTCATATAGTCTTATATTATTTCCCAGCTTTTTGCATGTTTCCCATAGAGTATATAAGCTCTTTGAGAACAAAAATTTGTGGTTTATTTTTTTCATTTCATTATCAGTGACTTTTTTTTCAATTTGCCTTAGCTGTCCACTCCCATAGTCATACCCTGGGTTTTATCAGTATTTGAAATTGCTCCTCCCCCAAAATTGCTACTCTACACCTCTCACTCTCTGATCACAACTTCCCAAACTTTCCAGCTTACTCAAATACCACACTTCACTTGTCATCTGACCTCACTGGAATTTCCAATCCATCGACCTTCCATTCTCCATTCCCTGCCCCCGTTCATTTCCCTCTCTTTCCAATTTGTTCTGGCAAAATCTCAACCCTGAATGAAACCTTTATTCTGCATTCTCAGTGCCTACTGTCAAGGAACTGAGCACTTGTGAGAATACTACAAAGGAGAATTGATACCACTGTTTTACATTCACCATCTTCAGTTGGTCTCTCAATATTCCATGGAAATTGGACAATGATTTTTCATGAGTCTATTCTTTACAACAGTATTTTTAAACCTTCTTTATTTTCTTCAAACCTCCATTCATTTCTTTATTCCCAGCTTTTCTTAGATGACCTTTCCTTCTGCTTTATAAAGGAAGTAGAACCCATCTAATGGGATTTCCATTGGTTTCTCAGTTCCCCTCTTGCTATGAAGGCCCATCCCTCTGTGTGTGCACTAGATCCCATTCCTTCACTTCTCAGGGACCTTTCTGTATTTCTTCTCTTTTCTATACAGTAGTCTCCCCTTACCTGTGGTTTTGCTTTCCAGTTTGTTTCTCGCAGTCAACTGCTGTCCAAAAATATTACATACACTAAGATATTTAGAGAGAGACTTCATTTGGATAACTTTTATTACAGTATATTGTTATAGTTGTTTTATTATTAATTGTTGTTAATCTTATTGTGCCAGATTTTTAAATTAAACTTTTCATAGGTATGTATGCACAGGAAAAAACATCGCACAGTTGACCCTTGAATAACTTGAGGGCTCGGGGTGCCAACCCCTGCACAATTGAAAATCTGCGTGTAACTTGACTCCCCCAAAACAACTAATAGCCTACTGTTGACTGGAAGCCTTAACAATAACATAAACAGTCAACACATATCCTATATGTTACATATATTACATACTCTATTCTTACAATAAAGTAAGCTAGAGAAAAGAAAATGTTATTAAGAAAATCATAAGGAAGAGAAAACACGTTTACATTACTGTGTTTATTGATACCGTATGTTTATGTCATCTGTTAACAAGATGAATCAATCATCTGTCTGAAATGGGAGCCAATTGCAGTTGCAAACGTCAATCTACAGTACATATCCAGCAAGTCAACTTTTTCTTGTGATGTCATGACTTTTCTCTGCTTTTTGGGAGCACTTTCAGCATCTCTAGTGGCATTTTGTATGGGTCCCATGGTGGTATTCAGGGTTTTACAGTAGGGCACTAAACATGATGAAAAATACTTGAGAACTGTGAGAGTTCACTTTTTACTGCAATATGTAATTTACTGGAGAGAGGAGCTGCTAACATGGAAATGATTAGTGTCACATAGCATTTTAAGCGGTAACTTCAAACACTTGATCTCACCGCAATAGCAATAGGAGGTGGCTGTGAAATTATTACAGCAGTACAATATATGTTACAGTTAATTTATGTAGTTATGATTTAATACTGCATCTTTACATTTGTTTACATTTCTTTTGACTGTGAATGGCACCATATATGGTCTGTGTTTGTGTAAGTTTTGATAAACTTTAACTTTCTATAATAGATTTGAGCATATTTTATGGTAGTAAATGATAAAATAGACTAATATTACACATATTTTATGCATTCTTGACATAGTTTTTTCTTAAGTTTTTTGATGTTTCTAAGCTATACAATTCATCTGAGTTTACAAATTGTTGCAAATCTCCAAAAATTTTCCAATATATTTATTGAAAAAAATCTGCATATGAGTGGACCTGCAATGTCCACACATGTGTTGTTTAAGGATGAACTGTATATATAGGGTTCAGTATTATCTGAGGTTTCAGGCACCCACTAGAGGTCTTAAAATATATCCCCCAAGGATAAGGGGCGACTGCTCTATCTCCACCCTCTTTTTGGTATTAGATCCAGATCCAGTTAAGCACCAGGTCCTGGCTATTCTACTGCCTAAATGTTTCTTTAATCTGTCTGCTTTACTCAACCCCTCTGTCATTAATCTACGCCACTATCATCTCTTACCTGAACTACCTTAACAGCCTCCAAATTAGTCTCCCCAGGTCTCTTCTTACTCCCTCAAATCCATCCTCCATTTAGTAGCCAAAGTAATGTTGTTAAAATGCATATATTATCAGAGGTGTAGCCCGGCATTAATATCTAGGGCAGGGTATCTACATTTTTTGATGGGGGAACTACCTTCTCATGCAGCCTCTCTTCTCATTCTCACCCTGCCTTCTCTAACTTCTTTTTGTCATTGCCCTCATGCATGTTATGTCAACACATTACCTTCAAATTGTTAAAAGATTAATATTTAATAATTTCATTGAAGAAGATTGAATGCTTCCCCTTCTCCCCACTAGCTACTTTTCTGCATATGATCATATTGCTTTTCTGCTGAAAACCCTTCCTTAGATTCCTTTTTCTCCTCAAGATCTGTTGCCTAGGCTAGAGTGCAGTGGCACAATCACAGCTCACTTGTAACCTCAAACTCCTGGGCTCAAGTGATTCTCCTGTCCCAGCCTCCCGAGTAGATGAAACTACAGGCATACATACCCCACGTCACCCAGCTAATTTTGTTTTGTTTTGTAGGGACAGGGTCTTGCTATGTTGCCCAGGCTGGTCTTGAGCTCCTGGGCTCCAACAATCCTCCTGCCTCAGCCTCCCAAAGTGCTAGGATTATAAGCGTGAGCCACTGCACCTGGCCAAAAGTTAAACATTCTTTTTTTTTAAAAAAAAAATAATTATTGTGGGTACATAATAGGGGTACCTGTGATGTTTTGGTACAGGTTTACAATGTGTATTAATCAAATCGGGGTAATCGGGGTATCCATCATCTCAGGCATTTATCATTTCTTTAGCCCAGAAGGCCTGAACCATCTTTCCAGTCGTATCTCATTCCACCTTACTTCTCATTCACTATGCCTTGGCCACTCTGGCCGCCGTTGTTTTTCAATTGCCACAGCCCTCCTTCTACATATGCTTTCCCACCTTTACCCACATGCATACTTTGATTTCTAGTTCTTATGCATTCCTTTGCTCTCAGCCTAAGTCTTACTTTGTGGTGGTAGGATAGTAAGTGATTAAAAATCTGGGCTTTATGGTCACAATGATCTTATTCAAAGTTTCTCTGAGCCTTAGTTTCTGTATCTATAAAATGTGTCTATGAGTATATTTACCTCAGGGTTGTTCAGAGGCTTAAATAAGATTGTGTAAAGTGTTTAGCACAACACCTGGAAAATAGTAGACAATAAGTGCTCTTTAAGTTAACCACCTTTATAAAGTTAAATTCTTGAGATTGACTTTGTCACTGTGGTGTAAGCAAGGGAGATAAGGAGTTCCATTCACGGGAATTTGCTGTCTATATTGTTCCTTCTCTGTGCCCTTATTTTTAATAGGAGCAAGAGTAACACATATTTGGGTTTAATCATCATTTTTCACTATGGCTATCATTATTTTTAAATGTAGGCAATACCCAGGACACCTGCTGTGTGAAAGACTGCTAGAAGACCTTCCAATTCAAGGACCGAAGGGGATAGATGAAGATGATCCTGTTAACTCTGACTACAACATGAAACTGACCAAGTTTTCTTTCCAGGTTGATAGGTACAGAAACCTCCTTTTGATTTAGTTTGTTATTATCATTTTTTTATCACGCTGACACTATCCCTTTTAAAGATCTTTACTTGGTGGGTCTTTTTGTTTGTATGTGCACACCCTGGTTTAGTGTTTTACATAATGCTTTTCACTGTAATAGATGTTAAGCGCTACCCTATCTTCCAGATCTTGGAAAGCACAGCTATCATCGTTAAATGAAACAATAAAGAGCTCCAAACTGGAGGTTTCCTGTTGTGCTCCATGGTTCCAGGATATTTTGCATTTGGAGTCCCCTGAATCTGGTAACCACAGTACCAGTGTGCCAAGCTGGGCTTTCATTCCACAGGACATAATGGATGGGCAATACAATTTTCCACAGAAAGATCATGCCAAGACCAGTGATCCAGGAAGATCATGGAAGATAATGCACATCAGTGAACAAGAGGAACCCATCGAGTTGAAATGTGTGTCTGTGACAGGATTCACGGTACTGTTTACTTGGACAGTGGAAAAGACGGGCTGCAACATTGTCCTCTGGGATTTGGAGACCCAGGACATGCAGTGTTTTTCCCTTGGCAAAAAGTGTATTCCTGTAGATAGTAGTGAAGACCAACAACTGTGCCTCATTTTGACAGGTGAGAATGTCTTGTGTCAGATTGAAATCCATTGCTGAAAGGTATGCTTTCTTAATGTACCAGGCGTCCTAAATGTCTCCATACATAGGCAGAATGGGAAATTGTAGCTAAATGTACCTTTACTTGCAAAATATTCATTACAAAATATTTCCTCTGTATGGAGACTTTTGGGACACCCTGTATTTTACTTCTGTTGCCCTGGTGCCTGCACATGCCTACTCTCTCACCAATAAGTGATAATTATGCATGGAGGAAATTTGGTGTTATTTTTAGTAACAGTGTCTCATATGTTTGGTTTTTAATTAAGGTCATTTCTGCCCAGCTAAATGCTGAGATACTAAGAGAAAATTTAAGAGAAAGGAAGGTTGATTTTTAACCCAGATAGTCTTCATTTGACTTCAAAGCAGAGGTTACAGGCTGCTCATGGGTCATGTATGAACTGAATATTTATTTTGTTTGGCTTGTATAGTAGGCTTTTAAAATATATTTTATTTATTATAAACATGCAGAATTAGAGGATTTCACACAGAATCTGAATTTCCAGCTGTTACTGAAAAAAAGATACGCTCGTACAATATGAGCCTGCATTCCTGCATAGTAGCTTATGGGTTGGAGTTGAGTTTCAGTTGTTCTCCTAGATGGGCCATTTTATTTCCGGTTATGTTTTTCTTGCACTTTTCTCACCACCTGCTTGGCCCCTGTAGGAATAGGGCATTTCGATCCATCACCAATGCATTTAGTCAGCATTTATTCCATAATCTCCTACAAAGGTATTGAATGCTGTGATTGAACTAACCATATGTTTCTTCTTCAGTACCCAGATTTTGGTAATCATGTATTTCTGTGTGTCAGGAATATGCTATTCGTTTTTTTAATTTAGTAAACCAGAAATCTGACATCTCTACAAATAATTAAAAGTTCCAAGTATTGATTGTGTAAGGTAATATTAAGTAGAAGTGTGAGATTTAGTGCTGTTTAGTGTTTGCCTTGTCAATGTTTCAAAAACAAAACTTTTCTTTAAAAACATTGAAAAACCAGGATGTGTTAGTTGAAGTAAATAATATACAATAATATTTATTAGATACCGTAATAGTACATGGTGTCCAGTAAACGTATTTGTAATTATAATATTAAGGTATTAGGTAATTAGAAATTAATTCCTAAATCATAATCCTAAAATCTTAAGTCCTAATAATTTATTAAAGCTAATTTTATTTTTTCCTGTAGAAAATGGAATCTCTCTGATTTTGTTTGGTTTGACTCAAGAGGAGTTTTTAAACAGACTAATGATCCATGGAAGTGCCAGCACTGTGGACTCTCTTTGTCATCTCAATGGTTGGGGGAGGTGCTCAATTCCCATACATGCATTAGAGGTAACAGAATTAAATGTCTTTGGAACTTTACTTGATTATTTTCTGTCATGTACTCTTACTTGACTAAAGATTTGGGAGAATTCATTTAACCTAGCAGTGAAAAGAATTAGTTTTTTCCCATCCATGTGCTCATGTCTAGCTATTTCATTGCTCCAATTCTGGTTAGCAGTTTACCCTTTTTGGCTTCGAAAGATATGAGATTATAATCAATATCATTTAAGAAAGAAAAAGATACAGGAAATGGAGGCAACAATAAGCTAATGAGACCAAATGAAGTGGAAACAAGCTGTGGAAAGTTTGAACAGGAATGATCTTTTATTCCTACCTTATGCTCCCTACTCTTCTAATCCAGCTTTCTAGGAGAAATAACCTGAATTTACATAGCATTTTATAGTTCATAAAACTCTTTTATATGCAGTATCTAATTTAGTCCTAAAACAACTACATGAGATAGATTGGTTAGTTTTTATTTTTTTCATTTTACAGATGAAGAAACTTAGGCTCGTAGTGGTTGAGTGAGTAGCTCAGAGCCATACTAATAAAGACAGAAGGTAGACTCAAAGTTGGGGCACTTTCTGCTATACTACATGGTCCCTGAAGTTGATGATGTTATGTGCCAGTTTGTTTTTTTTTTAATGACAGCTTCATTGAGATATACATCACATACCATAAAATTTACTCTGTTAAAGTGTACAATACAGTGGCTTTTAGTGTATTCAGAGTTGTGCAACCAGTCACTACTATCTAATTCTAGAACATTTTTATTGCCCCAAAAAGAAACCCTATACCCATTAGCAGTCCTCCTTATTCCTTGCTATCCCCAAGTCCCAAACACTAATCTTTCTAACTCTGGATTTTCCTATTCTGGACATTTCATATAAATGGAATTATGAAACGTGACCTTTTGTGACTGGCCTCTTTCACGTAACATGTTTTCAGGTTCATCCATGTTGCAGCATGTGTCACTAGTACATCATTCCTTTTTATGGCTGAATAATCCATTGTGTAGATATATGCTACATTTTGTTTATCCATTCGTCAGTTGATGGACATTTGGGTTGTTTCCACTTTTTGGCCATTATGAACATTTATACCAGTTTTTGTGTTGACATACGTCTTCATTTTTCTTGGGTATACACCTAGCTGTGGAATTTGTGAGTCACTTAACCTTTTTTGAGGAACCTCCGAACTCTTTTCCACAGTGGCTACACCATTTTACATTCCCACCGGCAATGTATTGAGGATTCTACTAGCTCCACACCTTCGCTAACATTTATTATTGTCTACCTTTGTTGATTATAGCCATCCTAGTGGATATGAAATCCAAATGAAATGGTGTCCCATTGTGGGTTTTTTTTTTTTTTTTTTTTTTTGAGACAGAGTCTCACTCTGTTGCCTGGGCTAGAGTGAGTGCTGTGGCGTCAGCCTTGCTCACAGCAACCTCAAACTCCTGGGCTCAAGCAATCCTCCTGCCTCAGCCTCCCGAGTAGCTGGGACTACAGCCATGAGCCACCATGCCCAGCTAATTTTTTCTATATATATTTTTAGCTGTCCAAATCATTTCTTTCTATTTTTAGTAGAGACGGGGTCTCGCTCTTGCTCAGGCTGATCTCGAACTCCTGAGCTCAAACGATCCGTTTGCCTCGGCCTCCCATAGTGCTGGGATTACAGGCGTGAGCCACTGCACCCGGCCCTCATTGTGGTTTTGATTTGCATTTTCCCGGTGACTACAGATCATGTGCATATTGGCTATTTGTATATTTATGTTTAAATATATATATAAACAGCCGGGCGCGGTGGCTCACGCCTGTAATCCTAGCCCTCTGGGAGGCCGAGGCGGGCGGATCGCTCGAGGTCAGGAGTTCAAGACCAGCCTGAGCGAGACCCCGTCTCTACTAAAAATAGAAATAAAATTATCTGGCCAACTAAAATATATATAGAAAAAATTAGCCGGGCATGGTGGCACATGCTTGTAATCCCAGCTACTCGGGAGGCTGAGGCAGTAGGATCGCTTAAAGCCCAGGAGTTTGAGGTTGCTGTGAGCTAGGCTGATGCCACGGCACTCACTCTAGCCTGGGCAACAAAGTGAGACTCTGTCTCAAAAAAAAAAAATAAATAAATAAATAAATAAATATATATATAAACATATAAACATGTGCATATTGGCTATTTGTATACCTTCTTTGGAGAAATATCTATTCAATTACTTTGTTCCTTTTGAAATTGGGTTATTATATTGAGTTTTAAGAGTTCTTAGGCCGGGCACGGTGGTTCACGCCTATAATCCTAGCACTCTGGGAGGCCGAGGCAGGTGGATCGCTCGAGTCAGGAGTTCGAGACCAGCCTGAGCAAGAGCGAGACCCCGTCTCTACTAAAAATAGAAAGAAATTATCTGGCCAACTAAAAATATATATACAAAAAAGTAGCCGGGCATGGTGGCACATGCCTGTAGTCCCAGCTACTTGGGAGGCTGAGGCAGTAGGATTGCTTAAGCCCAGGAGTTTGAGGTTGCTGTGAGCTAGGCTGATGCCGCGGCACTCACTCTAGCCTGGGCAACAAAGCCAGACTCTGTCTCAAAAAAAAAGAGTTCTTTATATACTCTAGATGCAAGACCTTTATTAGATAATGATTTACAAATATTTTCTCCCATTCTTTGGGTTATCTTTTCACCTTCTTGATAGTGTCCTTTGAAACACAAAAGTTTTTAATTCTGATGAAGTCTATTCATTTTTGTCATTTGTGCTTTTGGTGTCATATCTAAGAAACCATTGCCTGATCTGAGGTCACAGAGATTTACTCTTATGAGTTTCATGGTTTTAGCTCCTACAGTTAGGTTTACAATGCATTTTGAGTTAATTTTTTGTATGGTATTAGGAAGGGATCCAACTTCTTTCCTTTGCTTGTAGATATTCAATTGTTCCAGCACTATTTGTTGAAAAACTTATATATTTCAAGGTATCATTATAGAAAAAATATTTAAGTTGCTGATAAATCTACCATCCAGAAATAATCATGTTTACCATATGGGGGTTATTTCCTTATAATTGTTTTTCCTATGTATTAATATTAATAATAAGCAAGTGTTATTAATCTTCATATTAACTCTATAGGTAAATACTGTTATCCCCATTTTATAGATGAGGAAACTGAAGCCTAGAGAGGTTATGAAATCTAATTCAGCAGTACATGTGCATAAAATGGTAACATCAGGATTTTAACTCAGGCAGTATAACTCCAGAGCCTCACCCCTTATACAGTGTATGTGTCTGTATGTGAATTTAATTAGTATTGCATATTGTATAAACATTGTTTTGGCCTTACTCTTTCCTGACATAAAAATGAGTGAATATTGTATATTTTAGGTGGTAACAATAGCAATAATAATGAAACAAATATTCTTATACTCACCATCAAGGCAAGAAATAGAATATCATGAGTATCTGTAAATGTGTGCCTTTCCCCGATCCTATTCGTTTACCTTGCCCAGCCAATAGAGTTAACCACCATTCTGAAATTTTTAACCATTCCCATGATTTTCTTTGTTTTACTCCATATAAATGTGCCCCCAAATAATGCTATTTAGTTTTGGCTGTTGTTGAATTTTGTATAAAATGGAATCATATATATTCTTTTGAGACTTGCTTTTTTTCCCCTCACTCGGCATGAGTGATTCATCCATGTTCATGTGTATACAGTTCACTCAGTTTCACCCCTGTGTAGTATCCCATTGTATAAATACATGTTTATACAACTTTGTTTCCAGTTTTTTGCTATTATAAGCAGTATTGCTATAAAGTTTTTTACATACCTACTGTGGCACATGTGCAAGAGTTTCTCTTCAGTGGTTGTAGAATTGCTGGATCATAGGGCATGCACATCTTTAATTTTACCAGATAATGCTCTAGTTTTCCAAAATTGTTTTATCAGTTTATGCTCTCTCCAGCAATGTATGTGAGTTCTGACTGTTGCATGTCTTTGCCAACACTAGTATGGTCAGATTTGAAAATTTTTTTCCAATCTGATAGTATGATGGGTTTCACTTTGCATTTTCCTGATGATTAAGGTTGAACATCTTTGTGTGTATATGTATATGATATTTGGATTTCTTTTGAAAAGTGACTAAGTTTTTTGCTCATTTTTTTTGGAGGAGGTGGTGTTTGTCTTTTCCTTATTGGTCTTCAATGTTTGATACATTCTAGATACCAATCCTGTTGTGTGTGTAGTAGATATGTTATAGGCTATAGCTTGTCTTTTTATTAAATACTTTCTTCATGGGGTCTTTAATATAGTTCTTAATTTTAATATAGTTCAATAATCAGTCTTTTTCCTTGTGACTAATGGTGTTTGTGACTTCTATCCTGAGGTCGTAAAGATGTTTTTATATTTTTTCTTAAAGGTTTTTAAATTGTGATTTTCACTTTTAAGTCCTTTATCCATTTGGAACTTATATTTATACATGGTGTAGACTGTTTATATTTTTTCCCATATTGAAACCATTTGTCTCAGCACTGTTTTTTTTTTGAGACAGAGTCTCACTCTGTTGCCCAGGCTAGAGTGCCATGGCGTCAGCCTAGCTCACAGCAACCTCAAACTCCTGGGCTCACGCAATCCTTCTGCCTCAGCCTCCCGAGTAGCTGTGACTACAGGCACATGCCACCATGCCTGGTTAATTTTTTCTATATATGTTTTTAGTTGTTCAGATAATTTCTTTCTATTTTTAATAGAGACAAGGTCTCACTCTCGCTCAGGCTCGTCTTGAACTCCTGACCTTGAGCGATCCTCCTGCCTTGGCCTCCCAGAGTGCTAGGATTACAGATGTGAGCCACCACGCCCGGCCTCAGCACCGTTTTTTGAAACGTTCTCCCTTTTACCACTGATTTAAAATGTCTTGTGTGTCACATATCAAATTTCCATATATGCATGAGTTTTGTTTCTGGGCTCTCAATTCTCTATACCATAGATCTTTGTCTATCCTTGGGCCAGTTCCATCCTGTCTTAATTATATAGAATGTAAATAAGGGCAAATTCCCTCACCTTGTTCTCCTTTGGAGTGCCTGTTCTCTTTCTTTTAATCCTGATATTTTCAGATCAGCTTGTCAAATTTCATGAAAAATTGTTAGGATTTTGATTAGAATTACATTAAACCTATATATCAAGTTGGAAGGGAATGACATCTTTAGGATATTGAATCTTCCAATCCATAAATATAGTCCTGTCTATATTTTTTTTAGGTCTTCATTAATGTTTTTCAATAAAACATTACAATTTTTCCATTAAAAGCTTGACATCATTTGTTAGCTTCATTCTTGGTGTATGTGTTCGTCGTGTATATGTATGTGTGTATTGTATGTGTATACTTAAATACTATATATATTATTTATTATAAATAGTGTATTTTAAAATAACATTTTTTCCAGTATAAGGAAATAAAATTAACTTTTATGCATTGATTCTTGTATCCAGCAAATTGATTAAATCAATCTTAATTCATCTGTTAGAATTTTTTTGGACAAAGCCTATCTCTGAATCATATGTTAGATTTTACTGAACTTTCTATATAATTAATGTACATAGAGCATCAAAATAATATAGTTTTGTTTCTTCTCTTTAAATTCCTATACCCCTTACTTCTTTTTCTTATTGTACTGTTAGGACCTCTAGTGTAATATCACCCAGAAGTAATCTTTATCTTAGTCCTGATTTTAAAAAAGAATACCTGTAATGTCTCAGTATTAAGTATGGTTGCTCTGTGTGTGTGTGTGTGTGTGTGTGAGTGTGTTTATGTGTGTATGTGTATGTTTTAAGATACCCTTTATAAGGTTAAATAAGTTCCCTTTTTCCCAGCTATGAGGTTTTATCATGAATGGGTATTGACTTTTATTGTATGCTTGTATCTACTGAGACAATCATATGAATTATGTACTTCAATCTGTTATTATAATGAACCACATTAATTGATTTTTACATTTTTATTGTGAAATATAAGATATGGTAGAATACAGTTTAACAAATAATTATTAAGCAAAAACTCTTGTAACTACCACCCAGGTCAGGAAATAAAACATTATAAACGCTCCAGAAGCTCCCTTGTGCCCTCTATGAGGTTGGAAATTAAATATTCAGTTTCTGTTCTTTTAGAGGCTATCCTTAGAATTATAATGTAGATATTTAAATTATTAAATCTAAAGTTAATAAGTTTTTGTTTTGGATAACGCAAATCTATTGATTACTTTAAATTCATTTACCCTTACCCTATTTATGTTGTTTAATTTTTTAAACTACATTAGACATTATTATTGTGTATTTAGATTAATTTCCTTTTACATAGATATCATACATTTTTTTTTCTCTTCATTTCTCTTATTTTATCCCTTCATTTGCCTGAAGTGTATCATTAGAGTCTCCTTTGGTAAGGGTTTGACTGGTGCTAAACTTAGTTTTAAATCTAAGTAATGATGTCTATTTTGCTGTAATTCTTTTTGGGTTGTTTTGTTCGGGGGGAGGGGTTCTTTTTTTTTTTGCAGTACACCATGTTGTCCAAGATTTTGCTATAATTCTTGAAAGATGTTTTCGTTGGGTTTAGAATTTTAGGTAGCTTGTTATTTCCTTTCAACATATTTCTACTATCTTCTAGATCCCATTTTCACTGATAAATCAAATATTATTTCTTTTTTTTCCTACCCTCAGGCTTTTTTTGGTGATCTTTTTGTTTTTGGTGTTCTGCAGTTTCACTGTGATTTATGTCACACTAATGGCCCTCAATTGAAAAATATTTGTCTGTATCATACTAGTTCTTTAAAATTTGTTGAGCCTTAGTTTATAGCCTCGTAAGTATAGTCATGCATCATCTGAGCAGTACATTGCTAGGTGATTTTTTTCATGCAAACATCATAGAGTGTGCTTATACACTATGCTATATGGTATAGCCTATTGCTCTTAAACCACAAACCTGTACAGCATGTTCCTGTACTGAAAGCTGTAGGCAGTTGTAACACAATGGTGAGTATTTGTGTATCTAAACATAAAAAAGGTACAGTAAAAATATGGTAAAAAATATTTTTAAAAACATACACTTGCATAGACTATAAATGGAGCTTACAGGACTGGAAGTTGCTCTGGATGATTCAGTGAGTGAGTGATAGTGAATGTGAAAGTCTTGGACATTACTGTACACTACTGTAGAATTCATAAATACTGTACACTTACTTAGGCTACACTAAATTTATAGAATAAGGTTTTCTTCAATTATAAATTAGCTTACTGTAACTTTTTTACTTTATAAACTTCTAAATTGTTTAAACTTTTTGACTCTTTTGTAATAACACTTAGCTTAAAACACAAACACATTATATAGCTGTACAAAGATATTTTTCTTTACATCCTTACTCTATAAGCTTGCTTCTATTTTTAAAAGTTTTTCTTTTTTTTACTTTTTAAACTTTTGTTTAAAAACAAATACACATATTAGCTTAGGCCTACACAGGGTTAGGGTCATGATTGTCTTCCACCACCACATCTTATCCCACTGAACAGTCTTCAGAGGCAGTAACAAGCATGGAGCTGTCATCTCCTAATGATAGCAATGCCTTGTCTAGAATACTTCCTGAAGGACTTGCCTGAGGTTGTTTTATAGGTAACATTTTTTTTTAATAAGTAAAAGGAATATACTCTAAATTAACAGTGAAAAGTATGTTATAGTAAAAGGCAATAGGAATTTTTTAGCTTCCTTATAATTTTATGGGACCACTGAAATATGGTTATGTGGCACATTACTCACTTTTCATAAAAGTTCCATGTGCTTGAAAATGTATTTTCCAATTTTCACACTGGTATATCAATCAGAAGTAGGCTTTTTTTTTTTTTTACTTTGTTAAAGCCAAGTTTGTATTTGTTTTGATATCAATAAATTTAGGGGGTATAAATGTTTTTTGTTACACGGACAAACTATGGAATGCTGAAGTCAAGGCTTTTCATGTGCCTGTCACTAGAATAGTGTACATTATACCTGAGAAGTAGACTTTTGACATTTTATTCAATTTCTCTTAACCTCTATGAGTCTTTGTTTCATGGTGGATAATTTCTTCATATCTCCCAATGCACTAATTCTCTCTTCAGCTGTGTCTAATCTGCTATCAAATACATCTATTGTGTTTCTAATTTCAATTCTTATGTTTTTTAATTCAGAATTACTATTTGGTCATTGTTTTTATATGTATTATTTTGAAATTTCAAAAATCTACAGAAAATTTTTGAAAAACAGTTTACCTTTTAGTAGTTTACCATTTAGTTACCCTTCACCTAAATTCACCAGTTATTAACGTTTTACCACATTTGTTTTAACTTGGTGTACCTCTTTGTTTTGTTTGGCTGAACCATTTGAAAGTTGCAAACTTCATAACCCTTTACTCTAAGTACTTTAGCATATATCTCCTAAGAACAAGAATATTCTTATTTATTCATAGATAATTCAGTTTTTCCTTCCACCACTTGGAACAAAGGCATAGTGTGTTTATGGTCTCCCTCTAGGACCAGTAAATTTCTAGTTCATCCTTTTTTGGTGGGTGTCACCTTGCGTGGATCCTACCTTTGTCCTGTCTTTTCTTCTTTTATATAATTTCCACCAATATCTCTCAGCCTAATCTCCCTAGTATATTAACACCCAGAACTTTGGCCCATTGGCTTTCAAAATCTGGTCCCCAGACCAGCAGCATTGCCATCGCCCAGGGATTTATTAGAAATGCAAATTCTAAGGCTCCATCCCGTACCTACTGAATGAGAAAGTCTGGGAGAAGGGCTTACTTAGCAATGCACATTTTGACCATCTCTCTAGGTGATTCTGAGGCACAGTGCTTTATGCTAGGAGTGGCAAACTTTTTCTCTGAAGGACCAGATAGTAAATGTTTTCGCCAGTTTTCTCTTTTGCACCTACTTAGCTGTGCCATTGTAGCCATTGACAATATGTAAGTGAACGGGTGTGGCTATGTTCCTCATATACTTTGTTTAGAAAACAGGCAAGGGCTGCATTTGGTTGGTGGGCCTTAGTTTTCCACCCCCTGCTTTAGGCTGTCAGAGATCTGTAGAAGCCTTTTGGAAGCTGTTGCCTTTAGAGCTCAGTTACTTTTTTGAAATGTCTTTCTTCTTGTTTTTATGGATTTCCCTGACTTTCCAGTTCAATTGAGCATTTAAAGATGTATGTTTAATTTGTGATTTGTAAGTGTTCTGTATAGGAAGGTTCCTCAAGATGCCTAGTCAGAACTGGGAGTCTGTTTTTAGCCTGCTTTTTCAGTTAACTTTATATCATACCATTATAACATTTTAATTCAAATAGAATATGACTTAACTATAAGGATAATCCCTAGTACTTAGTATGGAATAGTTGTAGAATTATAAAATGGTAGAGCTGGAAAGGTTTTCTAGTCTAATAACCTCCTGTTTTTACTGCAATGGAAAGTGATGTTCAGAAAGGTTACAGAGACTTGCCCCAGATCACATATTAAGTCATTGTCAGAATCTTCACTAGAACCCAGATACTTATGCTGTCTTGCGTCTCCTGTAGTCTTAGCAAATTAAGTTCTAAAGTTTTTCTAATAAAAAATATGTATCCTGATTTTTTTCCTATTGTGATTTTTTTTTTTTTTTTTTTTCTGATTTCTCTACCCTCCCCCTCATTTCAGGCTGGGTTAGAAAATCGTCAGCTGGACACAGTAGATTTCTTTTTGAAGAGCAAGGAAAATCTTTTTAATCCGTCCTCAAAATCTTCTGTACCTGATAGGTTTGATCACGTTTCATCCCATTTATATTTAAGAAGTAAGTAGAATAAAGGCTTCTACATTTGTATTTATCATTTAATCTTTTTAATCACTTTCAAATTATTGTTTTCTGATGGTTTATTTTACTTGCCAAAACTCAGTCATGGGATTTTATATTCTTTGTGGAAACCTGAGAGAGTTATTAGAATCTGTAAATGTTCTCATTCTGAGTGGGCTATTTGTTTATATCCTGTACTGTGCTTTGTATTTTTAGTATGCAGGGAAGAGATGATCTTTCAAATTCCAGAGAATTTTATACAAGAGAGAATAAAATTCATTTGGAAAATTGCCTGTCCTTGCAACCATCTGAGATGTGTATTGACAGTATGGCTTTCTGAGTTGTGAATTGGGACTTCTTATAAAGATTTTCATCCTGATTCTTCTGCTTTTTTGATATATCACCAACGGTTCTTTTCAAGATTTTTGGCTTTCCTTTTTAACAAATAGGAAGCCTAACTTTTACTCTTGGACTTGGTAGCCATGCAAATCCTGTTCTTAGAGGAATAGGGTAATAAAATGTGTTTTCTCCTTATTAATTAAAAATCATAGGAGACCATTGTTTTGGACTAAGCTCCTATACTAGGCCCCACCCAAAAATCAGAATGGATTCACCCATGCTAAAGTTCCACTTCACCAAACCTAAGTTGTTATCTGACCCTTGTAAGAAGTCAGGAGAGTTAACAGCCAATTTCCCAAACAGGCCAGTTTCAGTCTTGAATCGGCATGATGATGAAATTCCTTTTGCTGTAGTCCTTATGCAAAAGAAGTAGCCTGATGATCAGTTTCTTCTACTGTTCTGTCTCCCTGTCCTAACTGTACAACAAAAGTAGCTTTGAAACAACAAATATGCTTCCTTTAGTTCGTCTCTGTCTATAATGTCAACCTCTTTTCTCAGCTCATTGGAACACTTTTTCTATTATATGGAATAAAGTATGGTCCCATTCTATAAGTATAGTAAAGCCAGCTGAGATCTTTAAATTTGTTGTAATTTTGTCTTTTGACACCCTGTATGTACAGTTTTATAATCTCCTTTTTTTTCCACTTCATAATATAGTATCTTTCCTATATGGGCTGTATCATAATTTACCCAGCCATACCCCTATTGGACATTTAGATTGATTCCAGTTTTTAACTATTGGCAATGTGCTATAAATGGTGTGTGTGTGTGTGTAATTTCACGTATGTATAATTATTCACTTGGGATAAATTCTAGACAAGGAATTTTCAAGTCTAAGAGTATACACAGTTTATATTCTTAAATGACTTGATAAATTGTCCTAGAAAAAGTTTTATCACTTAGTACTCTAGTTACATGTAGAAAATGACCACCTGCTCTTTTTCTACTGGTGTAGTGTTAGTTCTCACTGAGACTACGAATTAGATATTTTCTTTTTAAAAAAATTTTGTTCTGAGTACAGGATTTGGTCTCCTTGAATTGCCAGCTTTTTGTATGCTCCAATTTTTTTTAAATCTGCTTGAATTTATAAAAAAGACCTGGTTTTATGGTATTGAGCAGGGCTCCATCAGTGACTGTATGTTCGTTATTCACTTCTGCTTGGTGGGCAGTGATTTCTCCTCATTCCACTCTTACCTACACTGCTTTGTTCTAAAGGGTGGAGATGGGTCTGGAATGAGAAGCATGGAAATAGCTTTACCTTCCTCTTCTAGGGGAAAACTCATGTTTCCCATAATTCTCACTCACATAGATATAATCCTAAAGGTGGGGCTGGTGCTGAGATAACTAGGAATCACTCCATTAGGGCCTTTCATTGCAAATAGAGGATACAGGGGTGTATACTTCTTGGTTTCACCTGCATGTTTAAGAGAATGGCTTTGGAATTAGGTTTAAGTTGAAGTTTTGGCTCTGTCACTTTCTAAATTAGCTGGGGCAAGTTACTTATCCTCTCTGAACCTCAGTTTCCTTATCTACAGAAAGGAGAATATAATACCTACCTCTTAGGTTTTTTTTTTTTTATTTGTTAATTGTCTATCAAGAGAAACTATTCCTTAGCCCTCATATTCATAGCTCAGGAACACAGATCAGTGACAAACTTCTATGTAAATCAACCCAAAGAAATTCTTTTATATTCCAGAATCACTGCACTCTGAAAGATGCCAGACTTCCTCATCTCCTCAAAATCTTTCATAGCCTCATAATTTCTGTAGAAATCTGCATATGCCTTCTTTCTTGGTTCTGCCACACCAAACTCATACAAAGCTGCAACCCCCAGGAATACAATGAATGCTCCAACAATATGAAACCTCAGACGTGTGGCCAGGCCACACGTCTGAGGTTTCATCAAAGCACTGGAAGCTGTAGTAGTAACTGTCCTTGATGAGTGTGCCAACCTCAACATGTCTTCCTGGCTGATGGAGAAATAAACTGCCCTTAGGTCATTGAAAGGAATAAATGAGATAGCATTTATAAAACACCAAGTACAATACTTGAAAGATGTAGGTGTTCAACAAAATGGTAGTTAATAATAACTATTAGTAATTAGAATCATTAAAGTTTACAGGTAATAAGCCTTCATAAAAGTTTTGAAAGCTTTTTGAAAATAAGACATTGGTCCTTGTTTTATGTTAAAAATATTGCATCCTAATGTTTTTGGATATGTTACTTTTATTGGTAATATCCTTGTGGTCTTCATGTTAATTTCTTTGGTTCTTTCTCAGATGTAGAAGAGCTGACCCCAGCACTGGATTTACTTTGCTCAGCAATTAGAGAGAGTGATTCTGAAACCCAAAGCAAGCACTTTTCAGAACAATTGCTTAATCTTACACTTTCTTTCCTTAACAAACAAATAAAGGAGCTTTTTATTCACACTGAAGGTAAGAATAGCAGGACAGAAGTACAAGTGCTGCTGTTGCATGAGAGAGCATAGCCAGTGGAATACCATTTGCTAAATTTGAGTAAAGTCAGTGTGTAACTGAGTGAGCGAAATGGGTTTTAATACTAGAAAAGTTGGCAGAAAGACTGAGGATTAATCATTGTGAAGAACATGCAAAGGAAAGGGTTATATTAAAACACAGAGCTACTTGTAAATAGTAAAAATCTCAAACATACAGTTTGAAATTTGAAAATACGAATTTTGAATTTTGGCATTCTCTAGAATTCTTTATGACAATTCATGATATGTATGTTCTCTCTCCATATGTATATACACACACACACACACACACGTACACAGTCACCCATATACCCATAAACACACGTGAATGGACACATTCGTATTTTCCACAGAGCTAGATGAACATCTGCAGAAAGGAGTGAACATTTTGACCAGCTACATTAATGAACTTCGAACTTTCATGATGAAGTTTCCTTGGAAGCTAACAGAATTTACAGATGAATATGATGCCAATGAAAATAACCCCAAAGGAAAGGAGAGCGATACATGGGAGAAACTCAGCTTGGAGGTAAATGCAAGTAATTATCACTTCTTTTATATGCCAGATTCAAAGGATCTGAGAAAACAATAGAAAAAACAGAAATTTAGATTTTGTACACTTGTGATTAGAATCTTTGGCAAGGGTTTTGAGTTCTATAGGTTTTGGGATCTCTGGGCATGACTTTAAATGTCTGCAAGCTCCCTTTATCTAATTTGGAACACAGGTCCCCTTTTAGTGCCATATCTGCCCACTTGGATCCAGTAATAGACACCCAACCCCAAAACCATGTGAAGTGGCACTCTCTTAGCAATATTCCTTCACTGGCTAGGGCCTTGTATGGACTCATGCATTCTGCCTGACCTCTGAATAAATTGAATTGCTGCTGGCGATAAGATCTTTGGAAATTTTTATTTTATGACATTATTATTTAGAAGTATACTCAATTTGAGTCCTATCTGAAATTCTAAATAAGACATTTTGCCAGTTAAATTTTCTATGTCCATCTTTTTGGCTTTCTTTTCTCAGTAGAAGTTAATACAACCAAAATGTGCTGCTCTGTGTGTGACTTATGGACTGGAAGAATTCCTTCACCCACATGGAGAGTAGTGGTATTAGAAAAACAAAAGCAAAAATAGCTTAACACAGATGATCATTATCAATAAGGAGTGAAAGTGATAAGGTTGAGATGCTGCCAGGTTCTCAAGACGGCAGTTCTTGGGATGGAGGGATTGGGAAAGTAACTGGTGTGACTGCATTTTTTTGTCCCTCTTATTCATTCTCTAACCAGAAAGTACTTACTTTTCCTTCTATTTTTTTGACTGCTGTTTACTGTCTCCTTCACAGCTTTCTCTGGAGACCTTGTCTCCAGCTGCATGCATGTGAATGTGTGCATTTGTGTGTACACACAATTTTGTATGTGGCTTAATGGCATTCATAGACCCCTTTATACCCCCAGGTTAAGAATGCCTCCTTTCTGTTCTCTCGGGGAGTTTAAATCTTCAGTTTATGTCATTATTTCTTTTCTTTTTTTTTTTTTTTTTTTTTTGAGACAGAGTGTCACTTTGTTGCCCGGGCTTGAGTGAGTGCCGTGGCATCAGCCTAGCTCACAGCAACCTCAAACTCCTGGGCTTAAGCGATCCTACTGCCTCAGCCTCCCTAGTAGCTGGGACTACAGGCATGAGCCACCATGCCCGGCTAATTTTTTTTGTATATATATTTTTTAGTTGGCCAGATAATTTCTTTCTATTTTTAGTAGAGACGGGGTCTCACTCTTGCTCAGGCTGGTCTCGAACTCCTGACCTCGAGCGATCCACCCGCCTCGGCCTCCCAGAGCTAGGATTACAGGCGTGAGCCACCGCGCCCGGCCAGTTTATGTCATTATTTCTTTTCATTTGGATTATTGTAGTAACCTAATGCCACGCTATCTTGAGCTTAAATTGCTTTCAGTCAGTTCTCCACATTGCTGCCTGGATATTTTTCCTAAAATATATATCTGATTATGTATATCACCTCTTGCTTTTAAGGCCTTTCAGTGGCTCCACGTAAATTTCAGGATACAATCCATCTCACATGCAAGGCACTTCATGATGAAACCTCTGCTTTTCCTTCAAGTCTCATCTGCTGCTCTCTCCAGATTTTTCTCTAGTTATATTGAGTAATTTGGAGTTCCCTGAATACTTAATATAGTTTCTTTCCTTTTTGTCTTTGCACGTGATATTCCCTCTCTTTCGAACTCCTGTCCTCTTTTCTCAATATATATATGGAACACTTACTGGTTTTTAAATTTTTTGGCTCATCCATTACCTCTGCTAGAAAACCTTTCTTTCTTTTCTTTTTTTGGTCATTCCTTTTAGGTGTTCCTCATGGGAAACCTTTATCATAGCCCTTATAATACAGTACTATAATCAATGCATTATTTGTGTGTCTTCCACCAAACTGTGAACTCCTAGAGAGCAAGGTCTGTATTTTGGTCAGCTTTATATCCCCTGGGCCTAGTTCCACATCTGGTAGTAGATTTTCAGTAAAAGTCCCTTAGTTAGGTGCTTAATAAATGTGTAAGTCCCATGTTGATAATGTAATAAGGAAGTAAAAAGGAACTTAAAAGACAATGTCTTTCTTCCTTTTCCTAGGAAGTTATTGCCAATGCCATTTTAAACAACAAAATACCAGAGGCACAGACTTTCTTCAGGATTAATGGTCACTCTGCTCAGAGACTTGAGGAACTGATCAGAATAGGCCTAGGTTTGGTCTTTGACAATTTAAAAAAGAAAAATATAAAGGAAGCCTCTGAACTTTTGAAGAATATGGTGAGTGGTGTGATCTGTTTGGTCTTAGTCTTAATATGTATTTCTAGGTACTATAACATTTCTAGGTACTATACAAATTTGTAGTCATAGTTGTGTCACAAACTAAGAATGAAATTAACAATACTGAAAAATGTTTTGGTGCTGAGAACTTTTTTTTCCCCCCTTTTTTTAGAGACAGGGTTTCGCTCTGTTGCCTGGGCTAGAGTGCCATGGTGTGATCCTAGCTCACTGCAACCTCAGACTTCTGAGCTCAAGCAATACTCCTGCCTCAGCCTTCTGAGTAGCTGGGACTACAGGTGCTCGTGACCACCCCCACCTAATTTTTCTTTTTTGTAGACAGGGTCTCTCTCTGTTACTTGGGCTAGAGTACAGTGGCACAATCGTAGCTCGCTGCAACCTCAAACTCCTGGGCTCAACCAATCCTCCTGCCTCAGCCTTCCAGGTAGCTGAGATTACAGGTGTGCACCACCACACTTGGCTAATTTTTCTATTTTTTGTAGAGACAAGGTCTCGCTGCATTGCTCAGGCCAGTCTCAACCTTCTGGCCTCAAGCGATCCTCCTGCCTTGATCTCCCAAAGGGCTGTGATTACAGGCATGAGCCACCGCACCTGGTCTCTGAGAACTTTCTTGAAGAGATCCTCCCCCAGGTTTATTGAGATATGATTGACAAAAATTATATACATTTAAAATATACAACATGATGTTTTGATATATATATACATTGTGAAAAGATTACCACAATCAAGCTAATTGATTTATCTATTATCTCACGTAGTTACATGTGTGTATATGTGGTGAGAACACTTGAGATCTACCCTATTAGACAATTTCAAGTATACAATATATTGTTATGATAATTAACTTTAGTTACTATGCTATACATAGTTCTTCAGAACTTATTCATCTTATAACTAAAAGTATGCACTCTTGACCAGTATCTCCTACTTTCCCCTATCCCCCAACCCCTGGTAAGTATCATTCTACTCTCTGTTACTATGAGTTCAACTTTTTTTTTTAGATTCTGCATGTAAGTGAGATCATGCAATATTTGTCTTTCTGTATCTGGCTTATTTCATTTAGCATAATGTCCTCCAGATTCATCCATGTTGTTGAAAATGGCAGGATTCCTTCTCTTTTTTTTAATTTTTTTTATTTTTTTGAGACAGGGTCTCACTCTGTTGCCTAGGCTAGCATGCAGTGGTGTCATCATAGCTCACTGCAACCTCAAACTCCTGGGCTCAAGCGATTCTCCTGCCTCAGCCTCCCAAATAGCTGGGACAAGTGTGTACCACCACACCCGGCTAATTTTTTTTTTATTTTTGTAGAGATGGAATCTTGCTCTTGCTTAGACTGGTCTTGGACTCCTGACCTCAAGCAACCCTCCTGCCTTGGTCTCCCAAAGTGCTAGGATTATAGGTGTGAGCCACCATGCCTGGCCAGGATTTCCTTCTTTTTTAAGGCTGAATTATATTCCATTGTAAATGTATACCACATTTTCTTTATCCATTTATCTATTGGGGAACACAAGTTGTTTCCATATCTCTTGAAGAGATTTTCAAGTGGAGTGTCCATCATCTGCTCCCTTTTAGACCTGGCACTTTGATTAGGAGACAGTGTTTCTCATAGAAGATTTCACACATGTCAAAGCATGCATAGGACCTCATTATTTACTGGAGGGCATTCTGTATTGTTCATGTGACCCCTTATATCTCCATTTGAACTTTCCAGTAGATTACGCCTTTGTTGGGGCTTTCTGCTCCATGGTTTTACTTCATGTGAGAAAGAGGAGTCCTAGAAGTAGGACTCCCAGACTAAGCTGAGATCTGCCCCTAATCTGCATGGTTGGAGTCTTGCCCATGTGGAAGTGCAGAGGCATTGAGCTATGTATGTAATGGGTTGTTGTTTATGTTGACCTTTGTTTCCAAGTGAATCATCATAGCAGATTGCTGTAGTTTTGGTCCTGTAGTAGCCTGGTATTACCTTAAATTGTTCTGTGTGTTGCCTTTGCTCTGATAAAATGCTTAAGGACTTTATGGATAGGCAGTAAATATTATAAGAAATGTAGAAAAATGAATTTTCACAAGAGCAGAAAAGCTGTGGAATTCTAACAGGATACATGTCAATAATAGAGTATTTCTGTATCTTACATATATTTATGTTCAAAATGCTTCCATTACAAAATGCAAGTTTTTTTCTTCTTTTTTTGTGTTTATTATAGGGCTTTGATGTAAAAGACCAGTTGCTCAAGATATGCTTCTATACAACTGATAAAAATATACGGGACTTTTTGGTAGGTATAGGTAGTTTACATTTTCTAGAAAGCCTTGATGAAAAAGTAGGAAAAAACCTTGGAAGAAAAACTTTAAAATGATTTTAATAGTATTAAGTAAGTAAAGTATGATGCCTCCTTCATCTTTTTAAAGGATTTGTGACAAAGGAAAATCTGTGTGAATATATATAAATTCAAAAATTCAAAACATAGTTCTTAAATGGCATTTAATCTCATGACATGTTTTTTGCAAATGTGCTTGAATTTTGTGAGGTCACTGCTTTAATTTTTATTCAAGGTTGAAATTTTAAAAGAAAAAAGTTATTTTTCTGAAAAAGAAAAAAGAACTATAGACTTCGTGCATCAAGTTGAGAAGTTTTATCTGGAACATTTCCAAGAAAATATGCAGATCCAGGCCTTGCCCAGGTAGTCTCATTAGTCCCCTTTTGATAATATTGGAAGAATATTGTAAGTAGTGTTTAGTTTGTAATTGTTAGTGAGCCCCAGTTTCTTATGTGAAGCCATGCCTGCATTCTCCATGAGGATAAAGCTTGTATCAGACAGAAGGGACTCAAGAATTTCCTGTCATTTTAATATTTGCATAATCAGAATTATGTGTTCCCCAAAAAGTGGAAGTTCTTGAGCAGATAAAAAGGAATCATGCCTTTTCCTCCAAAATTAAAAAAATTTATGTCACTGTTTTTAGGTGTTGGATAAAGGAACAAGATTTTTTCAAGCACAAATCTGTTTTGGATTCATTCCTGAAATATGATTGTAAAGATGAATTTAGCAAACAGGACCATAGAATTGTGTTAAATTGGGCTCTGTGGTGGGATCAACTAACGCAAGAATGCATCCTTCTCCCCAAGATAAGTCCAGAAGGCAAGTGTGAGAGAGCCTGAAATATGAACATACTGAAATGAGTTTTAAAATAGGTATTGGTATTTGAATATTTTGATGTGTCTCTATTTTAGAATTCCTTTTGGGGGGAAAATATGAAGATTTTTAAAAATGTTAATTCATTGCATTATAACCTCTTAAAGTTTTTGTGAGGGATTTATAATGTGATAATGAAAGAAAAAAGTCATATGGCTTAATGAATTGTGATTTCAAGGCTGAGTTTTCATCCCAGCTTCAAAGCAACATTCTTTGTTTCTCCCAAATAGTCTTTGAGTTTCTTCTTATGTAAATTGGGGATCTGTATCACCTTGCCACTCTGGGGAATAACCAAGAATAGTCAGCAGTGGCAATTTAGAGAGTCAAATTCATGTTTATTATTACAACCGAAGGTTTTTCTTTATCTATATTAAGGGAAAGACAAGGGAAGAAAGGGGTTGAACAGATAAATGAAATGCACAGCTAATATCCAAGTTTAATTTTAACCACCATAGTAATGAGAAACAACATTTAGCTCTTCCTCGGGCTATAGTATTGATTATAAAATGAACAACACAAAAGAGGAAAATAGTAAAAGAAGCAGAGGACCTGAATAATTCATATATTATATCAATATTTATGTCCAGATTGTTATATTTACTCAGTAGTTAATTCAGTATTGAGTGTCGTGTCAATAAACATAATTGATTGCTCTTTTAAAATGTGTTTTATTTTTCATGTAGCATATAAGTCACATTCCCCTGAAGCCCTCTGGAGGTACCTCACGGCTCGCCATGATTGGTTAAGCATTATCTCGTGGATTGGAGAATTTCAGACCCAGGATAATTATGCTTCACTTCAGCAGAACAAGTGGCCCCCTCTGACTGTTGATGTTATTAATCAGAATACTTGCTGCAACAGCTACATGAGGAATGAAATTTTAGATAAGCTGGCCAGGTATTGTAACTGTTGAACTAATCCCCAGTGGGAAGAATAAGAGTAAAAGAGAAGAGCAATGAAAAATAATGGTATTGGTTTTCCTTTGAAATGCCATAAATCTAATACAGTGTTGTTTCATATTATTATAAAATTTAAAGGGCATTATCTTATACTGTGGTTTTTTTTTTTTTTGAGACAGAGTCTCACTTTGTTGCCCGGGCTAGAGTGAGTGCCGTGGCGTCAGCCTAGCTCACAGCAACCTCAAACTCCTGGGCTTAAGTGATCCTACTGCCTCAGCCTCCTGAGTAGCTGGGACTACAGGCATGTGCCACCATGCCCGGCTAATTTTTTCTATATATACTTTTAGTTGTCCAGATAATTTATTTCTATTTTTTAGTAGAGACGGGGTCTCGCTCAGGCTGGTCTTGAACTCCTGACCTCGAGCGATCCACCCACCTCGGCCTCCCAGAGGGCTAGGATTACAGGCGTGAGCCACCGCGCCCGGCCTATATGGTGGTTTTAAAGTCATATACATTTAACATGTGGTAGTGGACAGGCTCTCAAATTCTGGATATAGATTCTTCCCAAAACATTCTATGTGCTGCCCTTGTTAATAGTGCTATAAGGAACAAGTGGCAAGAGCTTGAAATGAGTATACCTTAGTATCCTGTAATTGTCTCACACTCGTCTCCATGTTATCACTGCACCCATGTGCTATGTGTGGCGTTGAACTAAGGAGAACTGCTGAGTTAATAAATAGTGAGAAGAAGCTCTTGAAGTAATAAGTGCAAATTTTAAACCTTAGTTCATTTCTAAAAATCTGTTAGATTGAACCATATGAACTTGACATTTGTGTGGGTCAAAAATGGTTGAATATCAATAATTTCATATGGCTGAATCTAATCTTTCCTAAGCTATTGAAATCTTTTAAGAAAAGTTAATAATGTATGTTAATTTTTAAAGTTTCTTAAACCTATTTCATATGTGTTATTTTCTGCTTATTGTGGGTATACTTATAGCTGTGTTGTTCTACCCGACTTAAAGATATGGAAAGTCAGATCCAGAGAACTTAAGAGCTTTGCCCAAGCCAGTTAGTTACAGACTTGAGTCCTTTAACCCCACTGACTTTCTATTCACTCTTCTTTCCATTGCACTAAATGCTCTTGTTTACTAAAAGTAAAATATTATAGAATTTGTATGTTTATCAAATATTTTGCTTAGTATTGGGTTTAAAAAGCTAACATATGCATGGTTTATGAATTATGAAGTTAGTGAATTAATGAAATATACTACACTAATAGATTAAAAGTAAAATATCATACCACCCTGTTAGATCCAAAAATGCATTTGACAAAATTCAACATCTATTTATGATAAAAACTATTAGGCAAACTAAGCATAGATACAAACTCCCTTCACTTGAAAGAGGCATCTAAAAAAATCCTACCAGCCAACAGCTAGAAGCTGTTTTACCATACTTGATGGTAAAACATTGTGATCATTCTCCTTAGATTTGGAACAAGACAAACTTGCTATCAATTCTTCCCAGAGGTCTTCTTGCCTTTAGATATAGTGCAATCTCAATAAAAATCCCAGCAGGTCTTTTCTGTAGATTATGACAAGCTGGTTATAAATATTTATATGGAAATGTAGAGATTCAAGACGAACACTGAAAAGTTGTCCTACCAGATATCAAATCTTATTCTAAAGTTATAGCAATTAAGACAGTGGAAGTATTGGTTCAGTGACATACAAATAGACAAGAAGAGAAGGGTGAGCATGGAAAGAGACCTATACATGATCCTTTTCTATATGACAAAGGTGGTCCTGTGGAACAGTGGGGAAAGAATTATCTTTTTGACACTGGGACCTGGGGTAACTGAATAGCTAGATTTGGGGGAAAATGGAATTGGACCCACTACCTCATAGCATACATTAAATAAATTCCAGGTAGATTTTAACACCTAAATGTGAAATGTGAAACTGTAATGCTTTGGAAGATGCTATAGGAGAATATCTTCATGACCTTGGGAATCCTAGGGTAGGCTTTCTAAAAGGCTTGAAGGGGCAAAGGAAGAACAGTTACTGAGACCAAGGGAGCTGGCTGGCAGGAACTGTGGCCCTTAGTGGAAGTTGTCAGCCAACCTGCAGTCACCCAGCACAGAAAGGCAGAGTATCCTCCTTTCTTTTGGACTTTTTTTTTGTTTTTGAGACAGAGTCTTGCTCTGTCACTCTTGCTAGAATGCAGTGGTGTCGTCATAGCTCACTGCAACCTCAAGCTCCTGGGCTCAACTGATCCTCCTGCCTCAGTCTCCCTAATAGCTGGAACTACAGGTGAGCACCACTACTCCTGGCTAATTTTTTCTGGTTTTAGTACAGACGGGGTCTCACTCTTGCTCAGGCTGGTCTCAAACTCCTGAGCTCAAGTGATCCTCCTGTCTTGGCCTCCCAGAGTGCTAGGATTTACAGGCATGAACCACAGCGCCCAGCCCCTTCTTTCTGACTCTTATCTTCTGATTGGACCCTCCCATAGGAAGAACCAAAACAGAAGTCTGAGGGCACTATAATCTTGTGGTATAGCCCACACAGGTGAGCCTCTGGGAACACAGAGCAGGCTAGAGAAGAGTAGAGCTTGGTTCCGAGGGGAAAGATAGCAACACATAGGCATTTCACAAAAAAGAAGCACAAATGGCCAATAAACGTATGAAAAGATGTTCTTTCTCATGTGTACTTATGAAAATGCAAGTTTATTTTACCCAAAATCTAGAAATAACTAAAATGACCCTCAAAGGTAGAGTGAATAAATAAAAGGTAGTATATTCATACAATGGAACACTATATAACAATGAAAACTAACAGACTATAGCCACAGGTATCAACACAGATAAATCACACAATGTTGAGTAGAAGAAACAAGGTAGAGAACAATACAGCCAGAATGTTCCATTTATATATGAAGTTCAAAACAGGCAAAAATCAAACCATGTATTATTTGGGGCTACATATATGGGGGATAAACCATGAATAAATGTAAGGGAATGGTTATCACAAAAGTCAGGATAGTGGTTACCTCTGAGGGTAGCAAAGGACATGCAGTGGGGGAGGAATACACCAAGGGCTTCAAAGGTATAATGTTTTATAATCTAGGTGGTGGTTACCTGGTGTTTTTTTAAACTCCCATTTGCAGGTATATATATTCTGTACTATTCCTTTTCATGGTATGTATGATGTATTTAACAGTAAATTTTAAAGAAGTAATATATACATGCCAACTTCTATTCTTATTGAGTAGTTTGTTTAAGTTATTTTGCTCCAGCTTCTTCATTTTGTTTGGGTAGTTTGGTGAATTTCTCAGATGTACTCAGAGCATCAAGCTTCAAGAGCTAACTACTGTTGCTGTATTGGGTTATACAGTTCTGGTCAAGAAACAAAAGATATGAATAGCTTGGTTTAGGTTTTTGAAATAGTGAAGATAACTTGAGAGCAGAAACCTTTATTGGAAACTAGCAAAATATGTATCTTAGAACATATTTATAGAGTAACATATTAAGTATACAGCCTTAATTTATAAATACTGATTTTTAGGTAATTGAGATTGAAACAATGGAAATGATTTGGTCTGCCCTGAACCTAGTAACTTTTTAACTTGCCATCCCTTTAACCTGCCCAATAGGAGTGGGATTTTTCTTGCATCTGAATTAGAAGACTTTGAATGCTTCCTCCAAAGAATGAGCCGTATTGGGGGTGTGATACAGGATACCCTCCCTGTTCAAAACTACAAGACTAAAGAAGGTTGGGATTTCCATTCTCACTTCATTCTCTATTGTTTGGAACACAGTCTGCAGCATCTTCTTTATGTCTATCTTGACTGTTACAAGTGAGTACTGAGAATTGATTTGTCTTTGAGCAGGTTTTCAAGTTTCCTGTTTCCATATTACCTCTGAGTGACTTTAAGAAATGTTAAGCATTCATATGAGGAATACTGATCTTTTTGAAGTAGTTTCCCCCACTCCAACAAATAGTACATCTTTAAGTTAAATGCTGCATTCAAGTAAATGCTTATGTGTTTTTTGGTGGTATTTTGTAATATTTCTGTTAACCATTTAAATAACTTGACATTAGAATAAAATGGAAGAAATGCTTTAAAATGTTTGAGAGGGGCTGGGTGCCTGGTGGCTCACACCTGTGATCCTAACACTTTGGGAGTCCTAGGCGGGAAGATGGCTTAAGGCCAAGAGTTTGAGACTAGCCTGGGCAATGGAGAGACCCCATCTCTACAAAAAATTTTTTTAAAAATTAGCTGGGGCCGGGCGCGGTGGCTCACGCCTGTAATCCTAGCTCTGGGAGGCCGAGGCGGGTGGATCGCTCGAGGTCAGGAGTTCGAGACCAGCCTGAGCAAGAGTGAGACCCCGTCTCTACTAAAAATAGAAAGAAATTATCTGGCCAACTAAAAATATATATACAAAAAAATTAGCCGGGCATGGTGGCTCATGCCTGTAGTCCCAGCTACTCGGGAGGCTGAGGCAGTAGGATCGCTTAAGCCCAGGAGTTTGAGGTTGCTGTGAGCTAGGCTGATGCCACGGCACTCACTCTAGCCCGGGTAACAAAGTGAGACTCTGTCTCAAAAAAAAAAAAAAATTAGCTGGGCATGATGGCACGTGCCTGTAGCCCCAGCTACTTGGGAGGCTGAAGTGGGAGGATCACTTGAGCCCAGAAGTTGGAGGCTGCAGTGGGCCAGTGAGATATGACTGGGCCACTGCACTACAGCCTGGGCCACAGAGTGAGACCCTATCTCAAAAAAAAACTTTGAGAGGAAGATTCTAAAGATTCACTTGGAATTCTTTGATGCTTTCATTACCAGGAGAATACTAAACAACTTTGATTTCATAGCCACTGCAAGGTGTATTAGATATGCTGTAATATTTATAGTTGTATAGACACAGAGAGAGATACATCAGTATATATCTACCTACGGTCAACCTGCAGAATCACATCTGTGGCCAGTGTTAATTGCTATTAAGTCAGTATTAACAACAATAATAGAAGTAGTCTCTAAAATATGAATGCTTACAATGTTGTTGGCACTAAGCTAAGTGCTATATATGCATTATCTCATTTAATCTTCACAAAAACTCTATGAGGTGGTTACTCCTATCTCCATTTCACCAGTAAGGAAACTGAGACTTTGAGGAGAGACTAAGTACCTTGCTTAAGGCATACAGCTAATAAGTGGCAGAGCCAGATTTAATTCTACTTATGTTTGATTCTGGAAGCCACATTTGTATGCTAATAGAGAAGATATTTGTGTGTGTGCGTGCGTGTGTGTGTGTGTGTGTGTGTGTGTGTGTGTGTAGTAAAGACTAGGAGTTCAAAGATGTATTTTTGGTTCATAGCTTCGAGGCTTGCTTAGACACAAAAATGTTTTCTCCAAAGCTACTGGCGAGAGAACAAATTTAAGAGCCATATTTTCTAAGTACCTATTCTGAGCCTTAATTCCTTAGTCCTGGCCTCTCTATAGTTTTGTAAAAGTTTAAAAAACCCCTTATTAAGTTTGAAAATGCTAAAAAAGTTTTTGTTGTAAAAACCAATAAAATATAAAGTATCTTAAAGTTCAAGTTATTTGTTAATCTTATACAGAGTTGGTAAAATTTCATCATGGTAGTGAACATACATGATGTCTCTAAAATTTTGTTTCCAGATAATAAGGAATATGTAAAATGCAACACAAGAATGGGAGTATTTTGTGTTATATTTACTTTTAACTCCAAGATCCTTTTTTATTTTTTAGATTTATATATACATATATATTTTTTGTGCCATTGACAGCTGAACAAGATTCTTTTTTTAAATGCTAGTTATCACCTGAGCAAATATGGTCGCAATGTTTGTCTTATACGTTAATCAGAGAGGGCTTTTTTTGTTTTGTTTTATATACAGACTTAGTCCTGAAAATTGTCCCTTTTTGGAAAAAAAGGAGTTACATGAAGTGTACCCTTGGTTTGAATTTTTAGTTCAATGTCGACAAGTTTCTGGTAATTTAACAGGTATGGGTATACTATATTAAACACAAAAACTTTCTTTGGGTAAATAACTGGTCTGTTGAATGGTATTAAACTTGTGAACTCTTTAAATAAATTATTTGGCTGTAGTCAAATATCTGACTATAATGTAGGCTTATGCTTTACTTAAAGAAGACCAAAATGGTTAGCCTCTTGTTAGCCAAGAAAAGCTAGACCTGGAGTAGAGAGCTTGTGTGGTTGTATCCCCTTCCCGCTCCTTGGCCTTGTGCTCTGTTCTGTTTATGTTTCTCTCACCCTGCCAGTTTATCATGGACTGAATTCTTGCTCTCTGGTAGATTGACACCCCTTTTCTGTGAAGAAGTACTCTGTATTCCACATGGCTGCTTTGAATCTTTTCGTGTGGATCTCCAAATGGAGTGAAAGAAAATCCACAGTTTGTGTGGGGTGTCCTCTGTAATGGAGCTGCTGATGTAGAGCCTTGCTCTGGTTATAATCAGAAAAGCCCTGTTACTCCTGAGGATTTAGCTGGTGTTATCCCAGAGACACGGGGAAGGGGACAAGCTGAATGACTAAATAAGGCAAAGGATGTCAGCACCCAGTCTTTCAATTACATGTAATGCCCAGTTTTTCTCCATATGCAGAATTTTTTCATAATATGGGTTTTTGTTTTTTGTTTTTGGGTGCTGATTATAAAGTAATATGTATTTGTTGTGAAAAAAAAAATTAGAAGCCATAGACAACCACCAAGAAGGTAACACTGCCATAGGTAGATAGCCTAGATACCTAGGAAGATAAGCACCCACAGGTAATTGTTAATAATATTTTAATGTATTTTTATCCAGTTATCTTCTCTGTGCCTTTTTTTTTTTTTTTTACCTAGGCTGTATTGTATTTCATTCATCCAACAAATATCTATTGAGTTTCTACCTTATGATAGACTATTATAAGTGCTAGGGATACAAGAAGCATCTATGTTTTTGTATACTGTTTTTTTGTGTGTAATATTAGAACATAAGAATTTTCCTGCATTCTTAGAGACAATGACAATTTTAAATTTCTACATAATATTTTATTATATGGATATGCCTTTATTTAATTTACTGTGCTCTCATTTTTTGGCAATAAGACTTTTCAGTTTTTTCCTATTATAAATAATAGTCTTGAATATATTTGAATGTAAAATTTTTGTCCTTGTTTCAGATTATTTCCTTAATACAGATAGTTTTCTGGATATAAAATTATTGGGTCAAAGGTTGTACATGTTTTGAAAGTTCTTGCTGTAAGGCCAGATTGCTTGCCAAGGGAGTTGTACCATCTTATCCATAAGTCCCAGTCTCTACTCACTCTGACTAGCTTCAGTGCTTGATGATGAATTAGTGATTTGATAGATGATATATGGCATCTAATTATTTAATTTGCATCTCTTTGTTGTGAATTATGTATTCTTATGTGTCAGGCATTTATATTTCCTTCTTTGTAAATTGGTTATTTCTTTTGCTTATTTATCTGTTGGAGTCAGTTTGTCCATTTGTGTGTTTGGCATTGATTTGTATGAGCTCTTTGTCAAGGATATTAATCATTAGGTTGTCATTTGATGTGATATTTTTTCCCCCCTAGTTCATTGTTACCTTTCAATTCTTTTTATTTGAACAGAAGTTTTTATGTAGACAGATCTTTCATTTTTTCCCTTTGTGATGTCTTCCCATTGCTTTTAAACTCAGTCTTTCTTACTGTGGATAGAGTTAAAAATTACTTTTCTTTCTCAGAATATTGTAATTCCTAATTAGTATTTATACCTCTCAATGAGAAAAACATACTCTTTTCTTTTCCAGATGCCAAACTGATCTTTCAGGCTAGCCTTGCAAATGCTCAGATTTTGATTCCCACCAATCAGGCCAGTGTAAGCAGTATGCTACTGGAAGGACATACCCTCCTGGCCCTAGCTACTACCATGTATGCTCCTGGAGGTGTTGGCCAGGTATGGACAGAATTTTATGGCAACATTGGACTGATTTTGTGGGGGCCTGCCGGGGTGGATGACAGGCACAGTGCAGTGTCCTGGCCTCACCCAGCCTTAAAAAAAAAAAAATTGGACTGATTTTAAATTTAGCAGAAATACCTGTGGACTGTCTAGATCTCCATTGATATTAAAATGTAACCACTTTCAAGTATTTCATTAGATTAAAGAGCATAAAACAAGGGTGAATTTAAAAATTTTCTGTCACATCTTTAGTTGAAAGGGAGTAGACAAGTTATACAGAGATTCTTTTTCCCTTTAGTTTGTTTTATAATATTCCAGGTTTGTTTTCAGGATAGAATTAGGGTCTGATTGCTTCTGGGAGTAAACATACTTCAGATCTGTGGCTTGAGTGTAATTCTCTACTATTTGCCCTCTTAGAGAGGTCAAAAGGAAACCATAATCTTTAGCTACCAATATAAACTCTATTGTGGGCTGGATTTGGTGGCTCACACCTGTAATCCCAGTGCTTTGGGAGGCCTATGTGGGAGGATTGCTTGAGGCCAGGAGTTCAAGACCAGCAGAGGGAGACCCAGTCTCTTAAAAAAGAGAAAAAAAAGAAAGAAAGAAATTAGGTGGGCATGGTGGCTATGCCTGTAGTCCCAGCTATTCACTGGGATGGGAAGTGAGGCTGAGACAGGAAGATGACTTGAGCCCAGGAACTTCAAGGTTGTAGTGAGCTATGATCATGCCACTGCACTCCAGCGTGTATGATAAAGCAAGACTCCATCTTTAAAAAACAAAAACAAATCAAAAAACCCCACCTCTATTGAGGGATCTAATCACATAGTCAAAATTTGCCCATGTTTCCTTTTTGAAAGTTTAGTGTGCCTGTTTAGAGGGAACTTAAGAATACCATTTAATATCTAATCTTCAAAAGTTTATTACTGATGCTAGCTTAACTTAATGCCACCTTTTGTAGATTGTTGTAATATACCTTAACTTACATGGTTATTTCTTCCTCTATTTTTAATCATCTGTTAGAAATTAAGAATCAGAGAATAACTTCAAAGTTCAGAGGGAAGTCATCTAGTCTAGCCATTTTAAAATCTTTAGAAATATTTACTATTATTTAATTTGATATTTAATATTTAAATATTTTAAACATTGTAGTAGCAGAGCCTTTTTTCAAAGTTTCTCCATATCCAGCTTGAAAACCACTAATCCAGCTCACCTTCCTAACTTTGCATATGAGGAAACTGAGGCCTAATATTAAATATCTAGTCCAAGGTCACACAGCTAGTTTGTCTTAGAACCAGAACTAGAACTGTTAACTTATGACTATATGTACAATGCTGTTTTCACTACCGCATACCCTGTCAAGCCAATCTTGTTTCACAAAGGTTTAAATTTTGAGAAGGGGAAAAACATTTCTCTCCATCCTGTTATCTGTCTTTTTACTTAGGTTGTTCAGAATGAAGAAAATGAGAACCGTTTGAAGAAAGTGGATCCCCAGCTACTGAAGATGGCATTAACTCCTTACCCTAAGTTAAAAACTGCTCTCTTCCCACAGTGCACTGCTCCTACTGTCCTGCCACCTGATATTACACTCTACCACCTTATTCAGGTATAGTATTAGGTAGCCAGTATTTAGGTGCATCAGTCAGAGTTCAGCCAGAAAAACAGAAACCACTCTAGGTCTATGAGGGCATTTAACATAGGGAATTATACAACATAATAGAATGGAGAAATCAAACGTGATGGTGAGAAAACCCCAAAATTTGCAAAACAGGAAGTCGTCAGCACCTCTAAGGCTGCAAGAATAGTGCGAGAAAGTGGTGTTATCAGAACCCAGAAGCTGGAGCCATCTCTGGTAGCTAAACTTGCAACTAGGCCGCCTAATGGGAACTGGGAACATAGAGTGTACGGCTAGGAACTTGGAGGATATACCCCAGGAAAACAAAGAAGGGGAAAAATATCTTGGCTTCTTCTCTTTTCCCACCTTTAATCTTCCACAGTGTCTCTTGTGTCTGTATTTATCTGATAGCCAAAGAGCAAGGGAGGTTGGGAAATGCAGTCCCTTGCAATGCAGAGCAGAGTGGAAAGGGTGGAAGTAGATCAGAGAGCAGACAGACAGTTGACCAACATACTTGTCCACTGCTTTCATCAAAAGCTGCTCCATTCTGCCACTGATAATTTGTGTCCGTCTCTTTTGAGTGAATCAGGGCTGTTTAAATCAATGCTTCTTTTTTTTGAGACAGAGTCTCGCTTTGTTGCCCGGGCTAGAGTGAGTGCCGTGGCGTCAGCCTAGCTCACAGCAACCTCAAACTCTTGGGCTCAAGCGATCCTACTGCCTCAGCCTCCCGAGTAGCTGGGACTACAGGCATGCGCCACCATGCCCGGCTAATTTTTTCTATATATATTTTCAGTTGGCCAGATAATTTCTTTCTATTTTTGGTAGAGACAGGGTCTCACTCTTGCTCAGGCTGGTCTCGAACTCCTGAGCTCAAGTGATCCACCCGCCTCGGCCTCCCAGAGTGCTAGGATTACAGGCATGAGCCACCACGCCCGGCCTAAATCAATGCTTCTTAATCTGTTCAGGACAGGACTTCTTTTTTTTGAGACAGAGTCTCGCTTTGTTGCCCGGGCTAGAGTGAGTGCCATAGTGTCAGCCTAGCTCACAGCAACCTCAAAGTCCTGGGCTTCAGCGATCCTACTGCCTCAGCCTCCCGAGTAGCTGGGACTACAGGCATGTGCCACCATGCCCGGCTAATTTTTTCTATATATATTTTAGTTGGCCAGATAATTTCTTTCTGTTTTTTTTTTTTTTTTTAGTAGAGACGGGGTCTCGCTCTTGCTCAGGTTGGTCTCGAACTCCTGACCTTGAGCGATCCACCCGCCTCGGCCTCCCAGAGTGCTAGGATTACAGGCGTGAGCCACCGCGCCCGGCCAAGTTCAGGGCAGGACTTCTTAAGAATGTGAAAGAACTGTGAACCTTCTACCTGAAAAAATTACACATATGCATATAATTTTGCTTATATTTCAAAGGGATTCAGGGATCCTCAGTTAAGAACACCTTCTTTTGCTCATTGCTTATTTCAAAGGATTTTTCCTTTTTTTCCCCTGGGTACATATATTCTCGTAGTGTCTTCAATTCAATGTAAAAACTCTATAATTCTTTTATAAAGACAAAATCTCTCTTACTTTAATGGAAGAATTCTTAGGGGTAGACTAGTACCACTCAAAAGTGTGGTCAGCAGATGGGTGCCAGTCCATGAAAACTATTTGTTGCTGGAATGCAGTGAGATTAGGACCTTGTGCCTGAATGTAAATCTACTATGTCACAGAGTTTAGTTTAGTTCAGCAGGGTTGTTTTTTTTTTGTAATACTTTGTTGAAGAAGGAAGCAGTATGCTGGATTTATACTCATGCAAGTGTCTTATCACAAACCAGCACTTTGAGTAGCACTGGTATAAACTATAAGTGGATTATATGAAAACATAGTTTCACTACCTAAAATGGTTTGGATCACCTTGAAATATAGTGGTTTCAGGTTGTTGCTTGTTCTGTTTTCAAGTTGACTGATCTAATTTTTTAGTAGTTATTTTAGGAAAAGTATTCCTTCTTTAATAGACCACAAATTCTCCCTTAATTTTAAATCAAAGCTGCTCTTTCCTTAGCCATCCAAATTCTGACTTAATAGTTCTGTTTTTTCCTGTAACTCTCACACCATCTGTTTATAGACTTTGCTAAACTTTTGACCTGAGCAAATTCCAAACAGCCACTACTCCCTGCTGCCAAACTTTTTCTGACTGGCTTGACCTTAGTCCAAGATTTCTTCTTTGTCATCACTGATGTTGTTCATCACATGCCTTCAACCACTGCTCTAGCTGTCTGTCTCTTTCCTTTCTCTTTCCTGCCCTGCCCTTAGCTCATCTTCTCATGTTTATATGGTAATTTGCTAGTCTTCAAGCCCTCTTGCCTTTTGATTCCATAGCATTTCTGAAGCCTGTTTGACATTATAATTTATGCTGCTTCTACCAAAAGAGAATAGACTTTGTAGACATAGTTTGACATAAACAGAGTCTTTAAAAGGAACATAGCCAGTTCTATTTTTATTAAGATAGAAAGATATGTCATATTCTACTTTGTTTTTAGCTGTGTTCAAAAAATTTATATCCAGACTGATAAGGTCTTAAATTGTCTTGGAGAAGGGAAGCAGACTACCTTTGAAGTCCTTTTATATATTTTGTTTACTTATTTTAGAATCAATGAACTTCTCTGTTTGACTTTTCTCCTTTTTCAGTCATTATCGCCCTTTGATCCTAGCAGATTGTTTGGCTGGCAGTCTGCCAACACACTAGCTATAGGAGGTAAGTCATTGGAGGTACTTCCTGCTTTAGAAGCATTTTAGCAACGTCAGTTGTAGAAGTTAATATATGTAAAGCCAATCCAGTTTTTTTTTTACTGCTTTTTATTTTAAAAATAAAGGTGCATTCCAGTAGATAACACTTTCCAGGAGACTGAATTGAAAACATATTGTGAGTTAAAAGTTAATGTATTAGGTTACTAGTGCTGTTCTTGCTGGGAAATGCAATGTGTACCTATTTGCTTATATTTCTCCCTTTCCAAAAATCCCTCTTCATTTTCAATATAATGTCATAAAAGCATAGGTGTCAGCATTAAACAAATCCTGGCTGTGCCATATAATAGCCATATGACCTTGGGCAAGTGATTTAACCTCTCTTCAGTTCCCAATAAATTAAGGTTAATAACAGTGACCATCTCACACAGTACTGTAAGAATTGAAAGGAGGCAAGGCATTTAAAAAGCTCTCACATAGTAAGTACCAGATGCACACACATTGCTATTCTCTGTAGACCATAAGAATTTCTCTGATTCTTGTGCTATTCTTAAACTCTGTTTTTTCTATTTCTCTTTTACCTCTGTGCTTAGAGTTAACCTTTAATATCATGTTACCTGTGGTGGCTCTGTCTATATTACGCTAAATTAGGCTTTGCATTAGTATTTTGTACTTAGTATTACACCATAAATATTTATTAACATACATAAAAATGAATTTTTAGTATATCCACTTTATAAATTCAAATTTTGACATGTTGAATTCACTTAGTGTCTAGAGTCCAGAGCAGTGCCAGGCCTGTAATAGATGTTCAATAAATATTTGCTGAGTGCCAAAAAAGTAGCGTTTATTGCACTGTCAAAGAAAATACCTTTCTAATCTAAATGAAGTTACTAGAGAGTAGACAGAATCCTCTGTCCTGTTACGATAGCTCCAGCTTCATCACGTAGCCAGCATCTTGACCTCCCCTTGGAGATTGAGCACTCTGCCATGTATGGTAGGGGAACAGAGAAGTTGAAGGTATGTTCCCTGCCTGGGTTTTAAAAGTTTGTTTGTTTGAGACAGGGTCTCACTCTGTCATCACGGCTATAGTGCAGTAGTGTCATCATAAACTCACAGCAACCTTAAACTCCTAAGCTCAAGTGATCCTTCTGCCTCAGCCTCCCGAGCAGCTGGGACTACAGGCATGTGGTGCCATGTTCAGCTGATTTTTCTATTTTTTGTAGAAATGGGGTCTAACTTTTGCTCAGGCTGGTCTCAAACTCTTGACCTCAGGCGATCCTCCCAACTCGGCCTCCCAAAGTGCTAGGATTACATGTGTGAACCACCGTGCCCGGCCCTGGTTTTTAGAAGTTTTAAAACAAGCTTGAGGAAATAAAGCACAAAGTAAATGAAATAGTTATCATGACAACATAATACATACTTATAAAGTTGGAAAGTTGTATTTAACTAGAATGTTTATTTCTTTTTCCATATGGTTTTACCACTGAATAGAGGTATAAGAAGACTGGTGACTTGGCATCTCCTGCAGGCCAGAGTAAAATTTCCCTTCAGGTGGAGTTTTCTCTTATATAGTCTCCACACTAGGCCCCAACCTGCTATAAGAAAACTTATGGTCTTATTTGAATAAAAAACTCAAGTTTGCACATTTACACCTGTTAGTGCTGTATGCCTTACATGTACTCAGCAAATATTTAATGAATGGATGATTAGCTTTATATGTAATTATAAGTTACCAGAGTCACTCTGATCTCACAAAGAATACAGATAGGATCATATGACAAGTTTTTAATCCCAAAGGTTGAGTTTACGTTAAGTAATAGCTTTGTAAGATGACAGGTACCTGTCAGGTCTTCAAGTCTTTTTTGTGGGGGGAGCAAAGTCACAATGTGAAAGTCCCTGGAATTCCATGGGAAGATAAAACTTTATTTCAGAAATAAGCTTTGACATTTGAAAATAAGAACAGATACACTGTTTTCTAGAACTGGTTCCTGGAACCAGTTCAAAATGTTACTTTATCTCTCTCTTTTTTTTAATAGGTAGTAAGTGGTTAAGAGGCATTTAATAAAGAGCAGGGCTTGACATGAGTGGCTATTTCATTCTAACTACAGTTGGCCCTTCACATCCATAGGTTCTGCATCTGAGGATTCAAACAACCTCAAATCGAAAATATTGGGAGAAAAAAAACAATAAAAAATAACAATACAAAAAACATACAAATAAAACAGTATAGTATAACAACTATTTATATAGCATTTACATTGTATTAAGTATTATAAACAATCTAGAGATAATTTAAAGTATATAAGAAGATGTACATAGGTTATGTGCAAATACTGTGCTATTTTAAAGGGACATGAATGTCCGTGGATTTTGGTATCTAGGGGTATCCTGGAACCAATCCCCTGTGGATGCTGAAGGATGACTGTACTCATAGCCAAATATCTTCTGACTTAAAATTTCTCTAAAAAGAGAAAATATTTTTTCCTGCTGTTTTCTGGAGCACAGAGGAACTTTAAATTTAGCTACTCTGCTGGTCTTAGAAAGATGGTACTATCATTTGGATAATTAGGTGCCTTGTAAATACGGCATCAGAAAGTTAGTGATAACAAAATGAGATTGTGGGAGGTTATTAATAATGAGAAAAATATGTTCTTTTCAAATTATCTGTTGGAGAAAGGTGAGTTGGCTTTGGTGAATAGAAGACTCACAAATATATCAGAAGGGATTTCATTGTATAATGAGCTTTGTGAATGAATTAAAAAAGCTCCCTTTGCAGATTTATAGAGGTTTTACAGCTAAAGGTTATTGATTATTGCCGTTGTGAACTTAAAAGATCCTCAAATATAGAATGAAAACAATTATAAGGATGGTTCAATGTATGTAAATCAATAAATATAATATTCCACATTAACAGAATGAAGGACAAAAACCATATAATCATATCAATAGAGGCGGAAAAAAGCATTTGGCAAAATTCAACATCCTTTCATAATAGAAACTCTCAACCAATTAGATATAGAAGGAATGTACATCAACATAATAAAGGCCATATTTGACAAGCCCACAGGTTTTGAGTATCCTGGAGCCAGTCCTCTGTGGATACCGAGGGATGACTGTACTCACATCCAGATATCATCTGACTTTGAATTTCTCTAAAAAGATAAATTGTTTTTTTTTCTTTTGCACTCACATTGCCCTCTAAGAGGTCAGTCCTGAGTCCACTTTCTTCTCTCCCCAGCAGGTGTACTTCAGTTAGTTTAGGGATGTTCTGGATACTGTGACTTCTCCCCACAGTTTCACATTAACATCTTTAACAACAGATACGATGGTGTGCAACCAGGAAGACCCCATACTGAGAGAAGAAATCCCTATACACCCCCAGTAGTCACTGAGCCTGTTCCACTGGCAGCCAGACCCTCCCAAGGCCTCTGCCTCTGCCAAAGCTGTAGTTCAGTGGCCACAGCCCTCATAGGAGGAAGCTTCCTTTAACAAAATATCATGGAGCACTCCAGCTGGCCCAGTCCTCTGAAATCATCTAGCCTAATGTGCTCATTTTATTTACAAGCATACAGAAGCCCAGAGAAAAGACTCATCCAAAGCACTCAGCAGGTTACAGACAGAGACAGCTCTATAGTGCATTAGCACTCTCCTAAGAGAGTCTCCAAGAAAAGAAAAAAGCAACTAAAATTATAAGTTTAGTGGCAGTAAAAAGCATTATTTATTTGCAAGAGTTTTTATGTAGCTTCTCAAGTACACATCCTTGTATAAAATGAGGGCTACCTTTATATGTTGAAGTAAAATAAAACTATTAGATTTTGATGGGTTCAGAGTGATAGAGTGATACAAAATGATTATAGTAACTCTTTTTTCTCTTCTCTTCTCCCCTCCCCCTCCCCCTCTCCCTCTCCCCTCCCCTCCCCTCCCCTCCCCTCCTCTCCCCTCCTCTCCCCTCCTCCCCTCTCTCCTCCTCGCTCCTCCCCTCTCCTCCTGTCTCCTCTGACAGGGTCTTGCTCTGTCGCCTAGGAGTTCAGTGGCCTCATCATAGTTCACTGAAACCTCAAACTTGTGGGCTCAAACAATCCTCCTGCCTCAGCCTCCTGAGTACCTGCGACTACAGGCACACCACCACACCTGATTAATTTTTCTGTTTTTTGTATAGATGGTGTCTTGCTCTTGGTCAGGCTGGTCTCGAACTCCTGACCTCAAGCAGTCTTCCCGCCTAAGCCTCCCGAAGTGCTGGGATTACAGGCATGAGCTATCCCACCCGACCCTGTTTTGTTTTACCATTGGAGAGTTAAGTTTTCCATGTGCAAAATCTGAAATTAATTGTGGTAAGGTGCAGAGGATTAATACTGCTCCACTTCCCTCCCAGATGCATCGAGTCATCTCCCACATTTCTCTAGCCCTGACCTGGTTAATAAATATGCTATAGTGGAACGTCTGAATTTTGCTTATTATTTACATCATGGACGGCCATCATTTGCATTTGGTACTTTTCTGGTCCAGGAATTAACCAAGAGCAAGACTCCCAAGCAGCTGTGAGTATTAAAATATAATTTGTACTCAAAAGGCATATCTGTTTTTTATATTTCTAGTAGAGAAAAAAAAAGTGTATCTGTGTAGTATTTTACATATACATTAAAAATGTACTGGAAACATATACCACAGTTAACAGTGATTACATTTGAATGATTTTTTTTTTCATTTGTGCTTTTCTGTGGCATTTAGTGTGTGTGATTTTTTGATAATAGGAAAAAAGATTAATATATTTTAAAATTATATGGGATCTTGTCAGCTGTTAGCAGTTACTCTAAGAATTCTATAAGGAGATGTGAATTTTGTATTTAAGATCATCCTTTTATAACTCATTCTTATAAAGCACAGAATTGGGAAGAGTATTTGCTATAATAAACAGCTAAGTATAGATTTACTTTACTGGTTTGTTTTATAATAACAACGGCATATTGTACTGTAAAAATGTATTAAAATAGTTCAGAAAGGTGAAAATGAAAGATGAAAGTCCCTCAGTCTCCCATTCTCATTCCACATAGTAAATGTAATTTCTTGTGCATCTTTCCAGAAATTTTTCTATATATGTAAGAGGCATGTATGAGTCCTTTAAAATGTGCTTTGTGATGTCAAACTTAAATTTTAAGTGGCATTGATATTCTTGGTAGTTTGTGTACATAGTCATAGTTGATCAGATCTCAAGTTGGCAGTCTTTCAGAAATTCTACTTCATGTCTTCTGGATGAAGGTGGAAAAGCAAGAATAATTTGGACTATGACTAGGTGTTTTAGGAAAAGGTAAATCTAGGGGAATGGGGGGCCATGGAGCCAGAAGACAACTGAAAAGCTACCAGGAACCTAAATGGATGTGTGCAAGGGGCAAAAAGGGAAGGGGGAGGAAGCCAAAAATCACATACCTGGCATTCTGTGTATCACTGATGTAATTCCATTGTTTTTCCTGGTGAGAAACAATTGTCAATGTGCTGATGTGATTTTCATTCCTTTCTTTTTCAGGATCCAGCAAGTAGGCAGTGAAGCCTATGTTTTAGGGCTCTCCTCCTTCCACATACCTTCAGTAGGAGCTGCCTGTGTTTGTTTCTTAGAATTGCTTGGCCTTGACAGCCTCAAGCTCAGAGTTGATATGAAAGTGGCCAATATAATTTTAAGCTACCAGTGTAGAAATGAAGATGCGCAATACAGCTTTATCAGAGAATCTCTAGGTATGGCACCTTTTCTTTGTGTGATTTAGGTCTAAGGCATTGAATAGTGAGCAGCTGGGGAGGAAACAATTATCTTCCTGTTTTTATCCTTTTCCTGCAGAGTGTATGTTTTTTATCTCACTTTCTTGGGCACTTTAATTGGGTTCTGAAATGGGTCAAGGCCATACTATTCAAACAGAAAAGCCCACGTCCGGACTTATTCTCTTGACCATATTTTGTTGTATATGTTTCTTATAGCTGAAAAACTGCCTAAACTGGCTGATGGTGAAAAGGCAACCATAGAAGAATTGCTTGTTCTCTTAGAAGAAGGCACGTGGAACAGCATCCAGCAGCAGGAAATAAAGAGGTTTGTGAGTTGCAGTCCCAACCTCTTTTTTAGCAAGCTTACTGTGCCAACCTGTGTTTGCCTAGTCTTTCTTTTAGCACCTCTAGTGTTTTCACCAAGTTCCCCTAGATCGTATCTTCTTATTCATCAGGCATAAAGCAGGATTTACTGACTCTGTTTTCAGTAAATGTATAATGATTTAAATTGCATCTTACCATCAGTGAAAGGAGGGGGAAAATAGGGATTCCTCTTTAGAGGTGGACTTAGCAAAAGATGAGAGGAGGTTTGTCTCCCCCGCTGCCCCTGCTGGTCAGAGAAGTCTTTTAAGTGTTACATGTTGAAATGATACCAGAAGATGTGGGATGGGTCTCACAAAATTTGACTTTAAGCAGTGTCCTTAATTTTTTTCTTTTTATTAAATGTCAATTGATAATGGAAGCCGAGATGACTGTCTGTCCTCAAAATCACCTCTCCTTACACATTGATGTCATGTTTTCTCTATGCTATCCCACTAGGGCTGATGCAGCCACCCCAGACCCTGCGAAACACGATTCTCCCTCCTATCACTGACTGCATTTTCAACAGTATCCTGCTTGCAGCAGGAACATGTACCCTCCCCCTAGTGAGGAGGCCCAGGCACCTGCCAGGGCTCTGAGTACTCTAAAGTGAATCATGTGAGAGAAGTAAGCGCTCCGAAAATTTCTTGAGTGATGGCTTTCTCAATTCTCCTAAGGCTGTACATAGCTAGTATAAATAGATACTTGGTTGATGATTTGGAGAAGGAATGAATTGTGCCAGTAAGCTATTCTGCCATAGGGGTGAAAGAGTCCATTTTTTCCAAAGTAATCTAATAAATAAATGTGGTATTTGTTGAAAGCCTTTTTAGAGAATATGGTTAAATTTATTTAATTTTTACTAGTTTTTTCAGTTCGAACTAAAGCTATTTTTTGTTTTTAAAAATTTTTTAATAAATGTATAATTTTTTACATTTTTTTAAACTAGTCAAGTGCAGTAGTGAGAAGGGGGAAACAGTAGAACAAGGAGTTTGATCTGTAACTGACTGTGAACAATCAATTGAGATAACTACTTTTGGACCAGCCACAAAAGCTATTTTTTAAATAAGTTTTTTTCTCTACCGTTCTCACCCCTAATTCTAATTATAGGTTATCCTGTGAATCTAGCAGCCAGTGGGCATTAGTGGTACAGTTTTGCAGGCTCCACAATATGAAACTGAGCATGTCTTACCTTAGAGAATGTGCCAAAGCAAATGATTGGCTGCAGTTCATTATTCACAGCCAACTCCATAACTACCACCCAGAGGAGGTAAGCCACTGATTGTTAGCAGTTATTCAAGGGGAAATTGGAGCACTTCTCAGAAGATAGTGTTGTTTGTGTTGTGTAAACATAGCTTTTGTTTGATATGATACTGTTATTTTTACTAAGATTTCAGTGGGTTGGCATCAGACAAGGGACTACTCATTGGTACTGAAGAGCTGAAAAGTTTTTTGACTCCAGATTGAATATAGAAATTCACTCAAAGGCAACAGACAACTTTGTGAGAAAGAATAATTTTGCCTGTACTTTTCTCTAACATGTTTAGTTCCAGCTGAAACTGAAAGTTAAGTGTCTATTTTAATCATGTTATATGCTTTTTAGGTGAGATCCCTTATCAAATACTTCAGCCCAGTCCTTCAAGACCACTTAAGGCTGGCTTTTGAGAACTTGCCTTCAGTGTCCACCTCCAGAATGGACAGTGATCAAGTCTGCAATAAGTCCTCCCAGGAACTCCAGAGAAACAATGAAGAGATGACTGATTTCTTTGAAATTCTGCTCAAGTGCTCAGAGGAGCCAGACACCTGGCACTGGCTCCTGGTTGAGGCAGTGAAGCAACAGGCCCCTGTCCTCAGTGTCCTGGCCTCATGTCTCCAGGTGAGGATCATGAGAAGCCTCTAAATTAAGGACCCAGAGAACAATAGAAAAAGTGGTGAAGAACAGAAAAGACTGATAATCAGAAGTAGGGTGACAATGATAGTGAGGCTCCAGCATGTGTTTCCAAGATCACTACAACTTTTTTGCATCTCTAGATAGGCTCTGGGCCATTTAGTGTATTTCTTTGTGCTTTGCCATTCAGTTAACTTAAGTGGTCAGAGCCTTGATTCCTGGGTGGAACTCCCAGAGAGGGATGCTTTGGTGGACAGATGACCACTGCTTCTTTAGGGACGTTCTGGACTGTCCCTTAATTAGCAGAGCAGTGGAGGACAGTCCTACTATTTTATGCTTAGTACTTCCCTGACCTCCACCTATATCCCCCTGTGTTCTTGGCCTTTTGATATACCACACTCTGCAGAACAATTTGGAATAGTCCCTTGGTTACTCATGTTTGAGTTTGTTTCATGTCTGAAGGCTTTTCAAGCCATTTTTGACTAATTAAGGGACAAGACTTATTCTAAACAGGAAATATCCATCTGTAGCATTTGTACATTTGTCAGATAATCCAGGCCCAGTTGTTATTTTATTTTGAAACTTTCTTGTCCGGTGGCAGGATGCCAGTGCTATTCCTTGTCTCTGTGTTTGGATCATTACTTCTGTGGAGGACAGTGTTGCAGCTGAAGCAATGGAACACATTCAGGGCTCAATAGAGGGCCACACCTGGGACCTGGAGGACCTTTCGGTCATCTGGAGAACATTATTATCAAGGCAGAAGAGCAAAACTCTTATCAGAGGTTTCCAGCTTTTCTTTAAGGTATTGATAGTCACTTCATTTCTTTCCAGAGCTTAAAAGTATTCTTTTAGTATATCCCCCATTGACTTTTTCTCATTCCCACCCTGGATTTTTTTAGCCAACAACAGATTATGGTAATAGAACTACCATTTATTCAGCAAACTGCTTTTGATACATTATTTTGGTCAGTTTTCACAATAATCTCATATGAAGATAATATTATGAAGTGGGTATTATCCTCATTTTATAGACTAATAAACCAAGGCCCATAGAACTTAAGTAACCTACACAAGGTCTCAAAGTACTTTAAGTAAGTGGTATACTTATAGTTCAGATAACTCCTGTTCTCTGATGGAACAACTCCCATGGAAAGCAATAAAATATATGGATCAATGCCACAAGGCAACAAGGTGAGGTAGGTCGGTGGAGCCAATGATCCAGGAGTGTATGTTACAGATGTCATAGCGCCACCTAGTGGAATGTCTCCTGCCCATGTGTGGTGAACCAAGTATAGAATAGATAGAAAATGGATTGTTGAGCAGGTGTATGTACTTCACCTGAGTATCATTTTTCCAAAAGAAAAAAAATATAAATTTAAATTTATTTTGAACATATATGATTTAATTCATGCAGCTGTTAATTAATAGCATTTTAACATTCTCTTATTTGGCATTATTCATTGAGAAAATACTAAGTTCAGGATTTTGTATTTTTATTTGAACTCTTCCTCAAAGGATTCCCCATTACTATTAATGATGGAGATGTATGAACTGTGTATGTTCTTCAAGAATTATAAGGAAGCCAAAGCTAAACTTCTGGAGTTCCAGAGGAGCCTTGAAACTGTAAGTTGGAATTACAGTTCTCTTTCTCGCTGATCTGAAATTGGCTGGCATGGCCTGTTGTCTGCCAGTAGTTGGGATAGGGCAGCAGCAGAATAGTGGTTATGTGGCATAATTCAAACTAAATCATTTGTACCATTCCAGAGATGGGGGAGCCAGGGCAGGAGTTGCAGTGGCTTCACTCCCAGTAGCTTATCAGTTGCCATGAACAGATAGGTTTCATGGAATGTGCCAGCTGTGATCAGTATCCTGGTGCCGCAGCCAAGCTCACTGGGAAAGGGAGTCATGGTATCTGCTGTGGACACCAAAGAGGAAAGTGGTGTTATATGGGTTGGTTTTTGCCAATCCAGAATGGCTCTAGCAGTGTTGGGTGTGAAGGGAGTTTAGTGCTGCTTTATTCACTGCTTTATTTACTGACAAAATATAATGTTTTTTTTTCATCAACACTCCTGGTGGTCCCTGTCCAAATGATGCTGAGCTATGTGGCCAATTTTAGGCTGTACCTACTCAGATGCTCATTTAAGGCCTGTTTATCATGTTGAGCTTAATAGCCCTATGAAAACAAAAGAAGAAATTGAGAGAGAGGAAATATGCTTTAGTCTTGCATGGGCTTTTTAGCACTTTTGCCTTTTCTACTCCAAAAGCACTCTATAATAAATGAGACAAAAGTATATACCAATTCTACTCAACAAATATATCACGGTGAAACCTCAGTACAGGCTTTTGCTCTCAATCACATTGGTTTTAACTGTGATGAATATTTAAAAGTTATATATTTGAAAATACCAAATTAGTTATTTGAATATGCCTAGGGTTCCTAAATCACAGAAAATAGGCATGTGAATTTCTTCTGCCTGTTACCCTCTGGCTGGAGACCTCCCAGGTATCTTCTTCTTGCCTGACTGCCCCTGCTCCAGCCTCCTGCAGCGGAGCCAGTGCAGCTGCTCCCATCCTTGCCTCAGCCCTTTACTTCTGTATATTTTTTCCTTCAACCAGGTCTATCATCTGCCTGTGGTAGTCCCTCCTCTTAGAGCAATAGAGTTAGGTAAGTGAGTAAATAAAAACCAAAAACTAATGTCCTAATCCCAGCTAATTTTAATAAGGACATTCAGGAGAATAAAGAACCAAGAAGAGAAGTATTTAAAAAAAGAAGAAGAATAGAAGTATTGTAAATTTTCTTCTTCTAAAACTCAAAGTCCAGTCCGAGTGGTGATAGAAAACATTCAATAACAGTGTCTAAGCAGAAACAGTAGCTAATAATGAGCTGACTTGCAACGTTCGATCTTTCCCATATTAATTCCCTTAAATACTTTGCAGTGAGGGAAAGGCTCCAAAAGCAAAATGATCTTCTTTTAAGATAATGTGTAAGCCCTACTGAAATTTAAGAGAAGAGGCTGAGAAATGGACAGGGAGGACCACATAGGGCATAGGAGAGTAGAGAATGAAATTCCAAGTAGGGGTAAGGAGATAGCAGTAATGTGACATAGGGTTTGATGAGCCATTCCTTATGATTTAAGATCTTGGCAGGCTTGGGCATTTTATTGAAGGGAGTATTGCACTTCTAAAATCTACATCACAACCAAAAGGCCTCTTTGCATATTAGACTTACCTTTAGAGGGACTTTTGTAAGTGTGATTGGAAGTATGCAGGAAATATCCAGCAAAGACTAGGGCCTAACCCAGCACTAGGCACAGAGCTAATGATTTATAAGTTTCTGGGTACCTATCAACATATATATTTTTTTAAACCAGCAACTTAAGTTTTTATTTCACCAAAAGACCCGGTATTTTCTATGACTGTGTTGTGTGAAGTCTTAAGTGAACTATGAGATTATAGTGATTAAGAACTAAATATTGTCTTCCAAAAATAATATAAAGGAAGGGGCCAAAGTAAAAATCAAGAATGAAGGCACAAAAGAAGCATTATGTTGGAAACTACTGCTCCTCTTGGTCTCTAAAATTGGCTTTTCCTATAGTGTCTTAGATACCTTTGTCATACCTACTTGTAGAAATGCAACCTGCTACTTGGCGTCATCTTCCTATTAATATTTTTAGCATTTGACTGAAATGACATAAATCCAAGCTTCTTAATTCAGACCCTTCTCTAGCAAGAATGTAAACTATAAGCAAAGTAGTAGAACCAGCTCAGTAATGTTAAGCAACTCTTTCTAAGCAGTCTTTATAATTTGAATTTAAAATCTTCCGGACTAAAAGGGAGGCCTAGATAGTTCTCTAAAGAAGCTAAGTGAAATACGTCTAGTTAATTTCATAGCACTCACAGGGCTCTTAATTTGGCAGTCGCTAACTGGGGGTATTTACATTAGTTATCTCCATAGTTAGCTTTCAGTCTTTGGGACTCTTGCCATCTCTGGCTTTCACCCACACAGCTCTCTGCACTGGGACTTTCCATAAAGAGACAAAGTGCAAAGCTGCTGAAGAGGGCTTGTTTTTACTGGTTCTCTGAGCCCCGTTACCAATTCCTGCTATTTGGAAAAGACCTGAGGAAGCATTGTGACAGGAGATGACTTTTGAGGGAATTCTGGCTTCCTTAGTGTTTCCCAAATTTGGAGATTTTGATTTGCTATTCCTGTGAAACCACTTTGTCTGTGAGCCTCTCTCTTTTTTTCATAGCTTGACGCAGCTAGCACAAGGGCCCACCCTGTCATCCCTGCCACATGGCTGAAGGATCAAGTGTGTTTTCTTTTGAAGTTTATGCTACAGCAGTGTAAGACCCAGTATGAGTTGGGGAAGCTTTTACAACTGTTTGTTGGAATAGAGCATTTCTTCTCTGAAGGTAAGACAGTCCTTACAGTTAAGTTGCTGTTAAGAAGTTAGCTTTCTTAATCTTGAAACTGTTTTAGAAAGGTAGTTAGGAAAGTAAAATGCATATGATATACAACATTATATTTACAGTCCATAAGTGGGTGTGAAGAAGTTACAGGTAACTTCAAATTGTGGTTAAAATATTCAGAGCATAGTACAACAGCATAAAACATAAATAATACAGCCAATCCTCTCATTCTAAGCAGTTATCAAATAGCCACATTTCCTCCTGGCTAGCCTGTACATTACCCTGTCCCTATCATTCTTCTCTCTGGCAAGTAACTTTAACATGTCATCATTGCTCAGGGTCACAAACTCTGTTTCATAATTCATTTTGAAAGTTTCAGAGACAAATTGTGCTTATTTTTTGGAGATTCCTCCAGATGTTGGCAGTCTCTAAGCTTGTTGCTGATTGAATCAAACCAATATTGCCTAGAACATTTGATAATTTCACGTTTTTGTTGAATGATAATGTTGTTCCTTTACACTAGATTCTGACATTTTCACTACTAGGGTTATTTTCTCACATTTAAACTCATAGATGTTCATGGCGGGCATGGTGGCTTAAGCCAATAATCCCAGCACTTTGAGAGGCTGGGAGGTGGGAGGATAGCTTGAGCCCAGGAGATTGAGACCAGCCTGGGCAACATAGTGAAACCACGTCTCTAATTTAAAAATAAATAAATATATGAATAAACTCACAGATGTTCAACTGGAAAGCTCAGATTTGCACAGAACACTGACAAAATGCTGGGCTCAGTGCCAAATATTGTAGGCTGTGAGCCTGATGACAGAAAGAAAAGAGGGGTGTTTCCAAAACACACTGGATATAAGATGGTACTTGTCAGTTACTGTGCAGACCAAATGATAGTTTCTTTTAACATGTAGGTGTTTTTATTGATCTGTAGTAATTTTAATGTTTTTCAGAAATGAATTTTCTGTTGTTTGCCGTAGTTAATCTATCTTTGAATAATTACAAGGATTGACTACATTGTTAACCGCTACTATAATACTTTACTCATATAAGTAAATTATTTATATTTTTATAGATTTGCCTTGCATGTATATGTGTATAACATGTATGTATGTAGGGGACAGGAGTGTTTTTTTAAAACCTGTGGTTTATATGATGCCAGCAAAAAAAAAAAAAAAAACCCAGCATGCCCATATTGGCAGAGAATTCTTAATGTTACTAAGGATAATAATTGGCCAGGGACATCAGGAAGAACTCAGCTGGGTCTCTGTGGGTTAAGTAGGTAGATGTCAGGAGGTGCGAGTGACGCTCCCTTCTGAATATGATGTGCCATATTAGAGCCTAGGCTATCGGCCAGCTGCAGTTTCAACTGTCCTACGAGTTCCATGTCTTGATCCACATGATACCAGCATTGAATGAACAAATGACCAATCAGTCAATCAAATAAATTTGACCAAGATATGAGAAAAATCCAGAAAGAGATGAGACTAGCCTGAGTGAATAACTAAAATCCTCCCAAGGTTACTATGTTTCTGCTATATAGAAGGCTGCCAACCTCTGCCCTGTATATAAAGCCAGATGTGTAGATTGAGTTCTTGTGCTTATCTCTAACAGTTCCTACTATAGGGCAGGCCAGTTCAACCAGACTTTACCACTAAGGATTTTCCAGGGCCATTTTTTGGCATCTTTGGTGTATAGGAGCTACCTTATGGCTTCCTGTACTAGAGTAGAAAAATAGGTTTTTGTTTTCCTTTAACCACATTTTTATAACAAACGTGTATATTTTTCCCTACTATTTAGTTACTCTTGAAATGCCATAGCAGCATTTTATTGATTAAATATTTATATCCTCTTCTCTTTGGCACAGGTCCAGATGTGAAGAAGCTGTGTCTCCTTAGCCAAATTTTGAAGGATACATCCATAGCCATTAATCATGTGATTATTACCAGCTATAGCATTGAAAATTTTCAGCGTGAATGTAGATCTATTTTGGAAAGACTGCAGACAGATGGACAATTTGCTTTAGCCAGGAGGGTAGCGGAATTAGCTGAATTACCTGTGGACAGCTTGGTTATTGAAGAGGTATCATTAGTCTTTTAAGTTACTGAAAATCTTAGCTTTTTAAACCAGTGTTAAACAGAATCAAATGAAGTACATAATTTATAGGAGAGGAGGCTTTTTTACTTTCAACACACACATTACTTTCAGAAATGGATGAGGCTAGGATCCCCATTACTGAAGAATGTGTGTTTGAAATGTAAGTTTTAGCCTGCAGGATATGCTACAACTATTTTCTTTTGAATAGAATTAGGTGGCTTCCTCTTGAACCCCATTCAGTGAGATAAATTTAGGATTGTTTTTTATACCTTAACTTTGCAGATAAAATATCCAGAGTCATCTGTAGCCAAGCCCCATGTTCTCTGATTTGATTTAGTTTTAACAAGTATGGTATACTTAGGGAACATTAGCATTTATGATACTTCTTTATTCAGGAAAGGCTAAAATTTGCTTTGTTAAATTTCACAGATAAAACAGGAAATGCAGACTCTAAAACACATTGAGCAGTGGTCCCTGAAACAAGCAAGAATTGACTTCTGGAAAAAATGCCATGAGAATTTTAAGAAAAATTCCATTTCAAGCAAAGCAGCTTCTTCCTTTTTCTCAACCCAGGCCCTTGTGGCATGTGAGCACCCACCTGGAGGGAGCAGCATTGAGGAGCGCCATCTCCTGCTCACACTGGCAGGGCACTGGCTTGCCCAGGAGGACCTGGTGCCCTTGGATAAGCTGGAGGAGCTGGAGAAGCAGATCTGGCTCTGCCGCATCACCCAGCACACCCTTGGAGGAAACCAGGAGGAAATAGAACCCAGGTTTTCTCGACAGATCTCAACTAGTGGCGAACTTTCCTTTGATAGTTTAGCCAGTGAGTTTTCCTTCTCCAAGTTGGCTGCTCTGAACACATCAAAATATTTTGAACTTAATGGCCTTCCATCCAGAGAGGCATGTGAGAATAGACTGGATTGGAAGGAGCAGGAGTCACTAAACTTTTTGATTGGGCGCCTGTTGGATGATGGCTGTGTGCATGAAGCCAGTAGAGTATGCCGGTATTTTCATTTTTATAACCGGGATGTTGCCTTGGTGTTACACTGCAGAGCACTGGCCTCAGGGGAAGCTAGTGTGGATGACCTCCACCCAGAGATCCGTGCTCTCCTACAAAGTGCTGAGCTGCCTGAGGAAGAAGAGGAGCCCAGCACTCCCCTAAGGAAAGTCCAAAGCAGTAAGTAAAGAAGATCAAACTGCTCTGTGTCTTAAATGAAACTGTTGGCACTGCCTTCAAAAAGGAAGGGTCTCTTCCATAATAGTTACATAGAAGTTAAAGGGACAGCAGCTTTTTTCTAGGTAATCTGTAAACTAGGTAATAAACTAGTTAATAAAGTAGAAACATCTATGTCTTTTAACTAGCTGTGTTTCACAGAGAGAATCCATTTGACTTGTAGTTAGTTCACTGAAATTTATTCTATACAGTTTATTCTGTAAATCTATAAATTTAATGATTCCAGTTATACATTGATAGTATATACAAATATGGTTGATTTTTATGTTAACCTTTTATTCTATGACTTTGTTAAACTCACTTATTTTAAGTTTTCTTAGCTGCGTGTGGTAGTTCATGCCTATAAGCCCAGCACTTTGGGAGGTTGAGGTGGGAGGATTCCTTGAGGCCAGGAGTCGGAGACCAGCCTGGTAGTGAGACCTCGTCTCTTATAAAAATTTTTTTAAAATTAGCCAGGCATGGTGGTGCACACCTTTAGTCCCAGCTACTTGGGAGGCTGAGATGGGAGTATCATTTGAGCCCAGGAGTTAAAGACCAGCCTGAGCAACACAGCAAGACCCTGTATCTACAAAAATATTTTTTAAATTTTTTCCTCTTGTAGATTCCCAAGATTTTCTACATAGACAATCATGTCAATGCATATAGAGACAATTTTACTTCTTCTTTTCCAATCTATATGCCTTTTATTTCTTACTTTATTGCACTGGCTGGGCTTTTCAGTCTACATTAGATAGGAGTGGTAACAGTGGACAGCGTTCCCTTTTTATCCCTCTTAGAGGGAAAGCATTCAGTCTTTCTTTCATCATTAAGTATGATATTAACTGTAGGCTTTTTGTTTTGTGTGTGTGTGTGTGTGTGGTTTTTTTTTTTTCTTTAAACTTTTTTTTCTTGCCCTGCTAATTTTTTCTATTTTTAGTAGAGACAGGATCTTGCTCTTGCTCAGGCTGGTCTTGAACTCCTGACCTCAAGCAGTCCTCTTGCCTCGGCCTCCCAGAGTGCTAGGAGTACATGTGTGAGCCACTGCACCTAGCCGACTGTAGGCTTTTTGAAGATACACTTTAATCATGTTAAGGAAGTTCCCTTCTCTTCCTAGTTTGCTATGAGTTTTTGTGATGCATCAGTATTGCATTTTGTCATGTTTTTTCTACATCCTGTTGATCTCATCATGTGGTTTTTTTTCCTCTTTAGACTATTAAAATAGTATATTATATTAATTGATTTTTAAATATTGAACCAGCCTTGCACTCCCCACTTAGGAAACTGTACTTGGTCTTGGTGCATTATTCTTTTTGATACATTGCTAGAATCAATTTGCTATTTTGTTGAGCATTTTTGCATTTATTTTATGAGGAATACTGATCTATAATTTTTTTTTTTTTTTTTTTTTTTTGAGACTGTCTAGCTGTGTTGCCCGGGCTAGAGTGCAGTGGCATCAGCCTAGCTCACAGCAACCCCAAGCTCCTGGGCTCAAGTGATCCTTCTGCCTCAGCCTTCTGAGTAGGTGGGACTACTGGCACGTACCACATGCCTGATTAATTTTTTCTAGTTTTAGTAGAGACAGGGTCTCACTCTTGCTCAGGCTGGTCTTGACCTCCTGAGCTCAAGTGATCCTCCTGCCTCAGCCTCTCAGAGTGCTAGGATTACAGGCTTGAGCCACTGTGCCCAGCCTTATAATTTTTTTTTGAACTGTTTTTTTATCAGGATAATGCCGGTTTCATGAGTTTGGAAAGTATCCCCTTCTCTTTTATTTTCTGGAAAACATTGTGTAGAATTGGTGTTATTTCTTTAAATGTTTAGTAGAATTTACCAGTAAAACCATCTGAACCTAGAGATTTTTGGAAGATTTTAAACTACAAATTCAATTTCTTTCATAATTACAAGACTATTCAGGTTGTCTTTTTCCTCTTGAATGAGTTTTGGTAGTTTGTGATTTTTAAGGAAACTCTTTTTTCTTGCCTTTTGTGTTATTTGAACATTTTTTAGTTTCCATTTTAATTTTTATGAGTTTTGACTATATATCTTCACATAATTTAATGGGTTTCTTTAGAGAGTACAATATACATTTTTAACTTTCCAGTCTAGAGTCAATATTTTACCACCTCAGCTGGAATGTAGGAACTTTACCACTATATAGGTCACTTTATTTTATTGTTCTCCGTTTACATCCGCATGTCCTTTTTTTTTTTTTTTTTTGAGACAGAGTCTCGCTGTGTTGCCCGGGCTAGAGTGAGTGCCGTGGCATCAGCCTAGCTCACAGCAACCTCAAACTCCTGGGCTTAAGCAATCCTACTGCCTCAGCCTCCCTAGTAGTGCCACCATGCCCAGCTAATTTTTTCTATATATATATATTTTAGTTGGCCAGATAATTTCTTTCTATTTTTAGTAGAGACGGGGTCTCGCTCTTGCTGAGGCTGGTCTCGAACTCCTGATGTCCTTTTTTTTTAATGTATTTTTTGAGATAGGATCTCACTCTGTTGCCTGGGCTAGAGTGTAGTGGGTGGTATAGCTTACTGTAACCTCCAACTTCTAGGCTTAAGCAATCCTCCTGCTTCAGCCTCCCAAGCAGCTGGGACTACAGGTGTGTGCCACCATGCCTGGCTAATCTTTCTATGTTTTGTAGAGAGGGGGGTCTTGCTGTTTCCCAGGCTGGTCTCAAACTTCTGGCTTCAAGAGATCCTCCCTCCTTAGCCTCCCAAAATGCTGGGATTACAGGTGTGAGTCACTGCACCTATTCCCTAGTTGTCTTATATTACATCTACATGCATTGAAAACTCTCATCAAACAATGCTATAATATTTGCTTCTAACTTAAAAATATGTGTTAAAAACTCGAGAGGAGAATAATCTATTATATTTACAAAGATATCTACAATTTTTATTGTTTTTCCTTCATTCCTAATGTCCCAGGTTTCCTTCTGGTTTCTTTTTCCTTCTGTCTGAAGGACTTGCTTTAGTAATTCTTTTAAAACTGTCTGCCAGCAACAGATAATCTTAGTTTTTGTTTTTTTCAATTAGTTATTCATCATCTGAGAATGCCTATTTCACCTTCATTCCTGAAGAATGTTTTTACTGGATGTGGAAAATTAGTTCTTTTCTTTCAGCAGTTGAAAATGTTATACCATTTCCTTTTGGCCTTTATGGTATCTGATGAAAAATCTTCAGTCATTTGAACCATTGTTCACCTACAGATAGTGCATATTTGTGTGGTTGCTTTCAAGATTTGGTCTGTCTTTTGTCTTTAGCAGTTTGATTATAACATGGCTGGATGTATCTTTCTTTCGGTTTATTTGGGGTTCACTGAGCTTCTTGAATATATAGGTTTATGTATATGTATTTCACCAAACTTGGTAGTTTTCAGTCATGAGTTTTTCAAATATTTTTTCAGTACCATACTCTTTCTCCTCTCCTTCTGAAACTTCAATGACATGAATTTTGAACTTTTATTATCATCTCACAAGTCCTTGAGGTTTTGTTCATATTTTTTTCAAGATAGGGTCTTGCTCTGTTGCCCAAGCTGGAGTGCAGTGACACAGTCATAGTGCCCTGTAACCTCGAATTCCTGGGCTCAAGTGATCCTCCTGCTTTAGCCTCCCAAATATTTAGGACTATATAGGTCACTACAGGAATGTGTCACCACACCTGGCTAATTTTTTATTTTTTTGTAGAGACAGTGCCTCACTATGTTGCCCAGGCTGGTCTTGAACTCCTGGCCTCAAGCAATCCTCCTGCCTTGGCCTCCCAAAGTGCTGAGATTCAATTTTTTTTAACCTTCCTTTTCCTCTCTCTTGTCCAGATTGGATACTTTCTGTTAGTCTCTCTTCATTTTTATTTTATTTTATTTATTTATTTATTTATTTTACCAGCATTTTGCTACAAGTCTCTCTTCAGTTTCACTGATTCTTTCCTCTGTCATTTCCATTCTGCTATTGAATTTTCTTTATCTCTGTGATTTTAAAATTTCAGTTACAGTCATGTCATTTAAAGACTGAAGACAGGGATATATTCTGAGAAATGTGTCATTAGGTGATTTCATCATTGTGCAAATATCATAGAGTATACTTATACAAACCTAGATAGTATAGCCTACTACACACCCATGCTGTATGGTATAGCTTATTGCTTCTAGTATACAAACCTGTACAGCATGTTCCTGTACTGAATACTGTAGACAGTTATAACCCAATGGTAAGCATTTGTATATCTAAACATAGAAAAGGTACAGTAAAAATATAAGAGATTTTTTAAAAATGGTTCACGTATATAGGGCACTTACCATGAATGAAGTCTGCAGGACTGGAAGTTGCTCTGGGTGATTCAGTGAATGAGTGAACGTGAAGGCCTAGAACATTACTGTATACTCACTGTGGACTTTATAAACAGTGTACACTTATGCTACATTAAATTTATTAAAAAATTAAGTAATTGTATTACATCATCATGGCAATGAGGTCTCCAGGTAATAGGAATTTTTCAGCTCCATTATAATCTTATGGGATCACCATTGTATATACAGTCCCTCATTGATGGAAATGTCATTGTGCAGCATGTGACTGTATTTTTTCAGTTCTAAAATTTCTATTTTGTTCTTCATGTCTTCTATTTCTTGGTGAAACTTTCTGTTTTTCTGTTTGTCTCAGGAGCATACATAATTGCTTGTTGGAACATTTGCATAATAGCTGCTTTAAAGTCTTTGTCAGATAACTTTAACATTCCTGATGTTTTAATGCTAGCTGGCATCTCTTGATTGGCTTTTCTCATGTGAGTTGAGATTTTCTTGCTTCTTCCTATGATGAGTGATTTTGGATTGCATCCTAGACACTTTGAATAGTGTAATACTCAAATACACTATTTGAGATTCTGGATCTTTGAGATCCTATGAGGGATCCTATGAAGAATGTTGATGATTTTTTAGCAGACAGTTGACCTGGTTAGGTTCAGGCTGAAGTTCCAAACTACTGCCTCTGGGCTGTGATTTCAACATCAGTTGTTGTTGCCTTTGCAGTGCCATTCAGATCTATCCTGTGTGTTCATTCCACCCAGGGATTAGTGACCCAGGTGGTGGTCTGTCTGTTAATTTGGTTCTCAGAGGCTTTGGTATGCAAGTTAGGGTCAGAACCATACATGAGCAGCCCAGGAGTAAGCCCTGTAGTTCATTAAAAACTTTATTGAGTTACTTTCCTGAGCCTCTCCCAGGTAGTTTCTGGTTCCTTGAGACTTCCTTTTTTTAGTCCTCTAGCCAAAAGCTGAAGGTTAAGTTATCCCATTGTGTCCATACCCATTTCCAGGGCCAAGTGATAGGAGGATAATACAAAACGCAACAGGGGTTTACTGTACCCTCTTGAGACCAGAGCACTTGTGCTCAGAAAAGAAGGCTCCCCTCTTTCAGAGTTTTGGCTCTTGCCACCTGCCACTGCAGCCTCTGCCACCATTGCCAAGGGGTTGCTTGGGAGCCAGGGCCAGGGAGAACAGGAATTAGGAGTTTGCTTTCTCACTCCTTGAATTTGTACCAGAGGGCTTCTCCTGGAATTTGCTTTTGCACTCGCTCTCTTGTGCACGTTTCTCTCTCTCTCTCTCCCTGACTCAGTGCTTAATTCTTAGGTTTCAGGCAGTACTGCATTCAGGCTGGAGGTTGCTAGAGGGGGAAAAATGGTAATTCAGAAGACTGGGAGTGAGTATGTGAAGAGGGTCTAGAAGGCATCTTTGTTGCTGATCTTTAGATCTCTCATTAGGTGGCTTTGAGTCTCCTGTAGCATATGAAGTCTTTGAAGTATCATGGGCTGGAATTTTGTGGAGGAAGGCAATGACAGAAGTTTAAGTGGGGCCCTGTCAGAAGTGGCCCTAAAACCAGAGGCAGTCAGTCATGGGGGTGCAGTGCAGGGGGCTGCGAGCAGAGAGGTAGAGTCATAGGGAGGTGGTGGTGGTGGGGCTTTAACTTGCTAGGTTAGAGCCCCCCTCAGACCTGTATTTACTTCCAGCTTCAAGTCTGGATAGTCAGTCATCTGTGATGGTACCGTCCAGTGATGAAGTGGTGACTAATCTGGAAACTCTGACAAGCAAATCCCTCCATGGGAAGAACTACTGCCGGCAGGTCCTCTGTCTGTATGAACTTGCCAAGGTATGTGCCAAAGGGTGGGGCTCCCATAGGATGTTCCTTCTGAGAGTGAGGGAAGCAGGAAGTTAGAGGTTGATTTTGGACATTGGTAAGTCAGCCCTTCAGGGGATAATCGAGACCTGGGACGAGAGCTCTTGTCAAGATATGGGCCCCCATAAATCCCTCTCTGGGGAATATAGTGTGGGAGAGGGGACACCAGGCCAGATGCCAGGATGATTTGACTCCTGGCTGCAGCTTTCTGCAAGCAGAAAACTAGGGCAGGACATTTCATTTCTGTGGGCCCCTGGCTGTTCATCTAATGATGATTTGACCATGAGGGTCCCTTCTAGACCTAAAATCTTAGGTGTTGCTTCGTGAGTGTTTGGAGCATTCCATATGTAATACGGTAACTATAAAGAGAGGAGCCAGAGCAGCCAGAAATTGTCTGTGGCTTTGTGCTGGTTGAGGGAGAAAAATAGAAGACCAGAAGCGGAAGAGCATGAGAGAAATAAAGCCAAGCATTAAAGCCCTTGCCTTGGAGAAGACTTAGAGACTTCTTTGGAAATTGAGGGTTTTGTTGCTGCTGTGGGAACAATAAGGAAGGAGCTCTTGAGCTTTATTCAGTTTCTTACATTTCACATTTGAAAAGACCATTGTTCAACAAGAGAGTCACCTGATGCTTTCTGAAGACAAGCCTGCCTTTTACTTTGGTTTGGCTTTAGTGACATGATAGAAAACATTAGAAAACAGTACTTGCTTTTTCTAAGGTTTTTGCTCAGGGGTGAGGGATCTTTAAGCTGAGAAAACTTAACAGAGCCTGTCCACATAAGATTTCAGAGAGGGCTATCTTTTGCTTTTCTTGGCTTCTGTAAATGGCTTTGACTGGCTTTGCCTTCCTCTCAGGAGTTGGGCTGTTCCTACACAGATGTTGCTGCCCAGGATGGTGAAGCCATGCTTCGGGCAATCTTGGCCTCTCAGCAGCCTGACCGATGCAGACGAGCCCAGGCCTTCATCAGCACCCAAGGCCTCAAGCCAGACACTGTGGCTGAACTTGTAGCTGAAGAGGTGACACGGGAGCTGCTGGCCCCATCAGAGGGAACAGGTGCCCTGCCCCTCCAGACCTCCCCAGCCTCTCAGATGTCATTCTCTGATTCCCTGTGTTAAGGATTTGGATGTTATATATCCTGTATGTTGTCCTCTCAAGTTTCCAGATTACACTTGTAAGAGAATACATTGCATTCATCTTGTTTTTTAGTGTTTTATGATTATGCTTGTAGTAGCTATGTCTTTTTCTGAGCTAAAGAACTCCTCTGTCCTGTAAGATAACCAATAGGCCAAGGTTTTTGAGCTCAGCAAGGGGAGAGCTGCAAACAGCACTCCATTAACATTACCTCCTGGTGCCCAGGCCTGGGCAGAGTGGGCCTCCTGGCACAGGGCTTTGTCCCTCTCCCAACCCTTTCTTGGTAAAACCATCACCTGTCTCTACATCTTTTGTATAGGACATAAGCAGATGTTCAGCCCAGCAGAGGAAAGCCAGACGTTTCTTCAGCTGACCACTCTGTGTCAAGACCGCACATTAGTAGGCATGAAGTTGTTGGATAAGATTTCCTCTGTTCCCCATGGAGAATTGTCTTGCAGTAAGTTCTTAGCCTTTTTCTTACATGTTTTGGGCCTAAACAGGTTTCCAAAAGGTCTCCAGAGTCAGTCTTTCTAAAACTTGAGTCCTTGTTCCTGCTCTGGACACCTAGCCCTTCAGCATGGGTTATAAGTTCTTGGTAGAAAGCCTTAAGTTCATTGAAGAAAATTTAGAAAGTGTGGATAAGTACCCCCAAATGTAAAACCACACAAAAAGGTAACCTTGAGTCACTTGACATACTTACTCTTATATTACCCTGCAAAGTGGGTATTATTATCCCCATTTTAGAAGAGAGAAAACTGAAGCTTAGAGAAGTTGGTTAATTTATAGCTAGTAAGTGGCAAAGCTGGTATTTGAACCCAGTCTGTATGATTTCAAAGCTTGCTCATTGTCCTTAATGTCTAGCTCATTATAGGCATTCAGTGGTATTTGTGGTAGGTCTTCTTTTTTCAAAAATGACATTACACTGTATATAATGTTCATAATTTAACTTTATGAATATGCTGTCATTAACATTTTTCATGACACTGAATATTCTTTATGTTGTTTTTAATGGCTACAGAGGATTTCTCTTATATATAATTAAGAATTTTATACTATTGTGGGACCTTTAGGTCGCTTCCAATTTTTGCTATTTTAAACACACTGATGAATATCCTTCAGGCAAATTTCTGTGTACATCCATGATTATTTCTCTAAGATAAATGCACAATTCAAGGGTATGCCCATTTTAAGGCTTCTGACACATATATGCACACACATAGAGGCTGCGCCAGCCAAATTTCACTTCAGAAAAAGAAATCACTTCTCTCACTTAAGCAGTGTGAGATATTTCCTGGAACCCATTCTACTTTGCAAATTTGATAGGCCCAAAAAGGGCATTTTACTAATGTTTAATGAACAAATAAAGATTTTTAAAAAGTTAAACAGTTTCATTTTTTAAAGGGCCTTCTGTATTTTTTGTCAGTCCAGTTCAACAATATTCACTGAGTACCAGCTGTGTGCCAGGCACCCTGAGCACCTGAGATATGGTGAATAAGCTAAATAGCAATCCCTGAGGCTCACAGACCAGGGTTTTAATACACAGTAACAGCCAGACTGATGGGGTCAAGGTAGGTTTCTGGAGGAAATGTCCAAACTAAGGCCTGAACAGGGATTAGTTGTCAGGGGTGCTCAGCAGTCAGTAGGTTTGGAGAGGGCCCTGCAAAAGCCCCAGAGGGCACAGCATGTATTAAAGATGGGGAACCCTATTTCAATCCTCATCATTACAAATATTTTTCACAGTTTGCCTTTTAATTTTCCTTATAGTGATTGTGTACGGTATTTTTAAGTCTATATGTAGAAAACTCTTTCACTAATCTATAAAGCCAGAACACCAAATGGCATTTGATTAGGCCCTAAGACCTTCCACTGGGATACAAGCAGAGAATGCCCTTGGATTTGTGTTGGCTGGGCCTTTTGGATATATGGTCACTACACAACTGTCTTTGAGGATACAGTTATTCCCTGTGCTGTCATCACTGAGAGGCAAATTTAGATGCCAGCAAGGGGCTGTCCCAGAGCTAGATGCTGAGGTCAGGGACCTCAGAGGACTGGTGGGGGAGCCCTCTCCAGATTAGTCCCTTCTCCATCAGGCCCCTTTAGCCTCCTGAGGGTGAAGCTGGGTGGCCAGGTTGACAGTGGGTGGCCAGGGTTCACAATCCTGTCTTATCCAGTGTCCTACTCACGCAGCCACAGAGCTCCTGATCCTGGCCCATCACTGCTTCACCCTGACATGCCACATGGAGGGCATCATCCGAGTCCTACAGGCTGCCCGGATGCTCACAGATAACCACTTGGCCCCCAATGAGGAGTATGGACTGGTGGTGAGTAGCTCCCCCACCAACCCCACTCTCCATCCTGAGGAAACCTTTGAGAGAACAGACAGGCTGGGGCCAGCTCAGCTGATACGGTCTTAGGGAATTCTGCCCATCTGGATACCACTACCTGTGCTCCAAGTTGATTTCTGTCAGCATCAAAGATTCCTCCAACGGTGCGAAAGTGAGAGGATCCCTGCCAGGTTGCCAGGGCAGTTTTTCTAGAGTGCTAAGACAGCTGCATTCCTCCCCAAAACAAGGTTCCAGACCTTCCTCTTAACTCTGAATTGAAATGAGCTGACAAGTCAAGCCTCGCATGCCTTCCCAAATTCTCTGGGCTTGAAACTGACCTGAGTAGCTGAGCAAGCCATTGGCCACTGTATTGAGGAAGTGGTAGGAAGAGGAAGCATGCCTGCCCAGGCACTTCAGCACTTGATAATCTACATTTTGGGACAGCAGAGAAGGGGAACAGCCTGTGGTGTCCCAATGACTAGCATTTCTGAATCATCCAGAGGATTCCCGTTGGGTACATGGGAGGGAGCTAAGCATGGCAGCTTGGACACTAGCCCTGCCCCCACTGGAGCTTGGCGTCTGAAAGCAACCGAACTGATGGTAGTGATCCAACTCAGACAACTCCAGGTGATGATGACGTGAGCTGTCCTCCCCCTCCACAGGTACGTCTCCTCACCGGCATTGGAAGGTACAACGAGATGACATACATATTTGATTTGCTACATAAAAAACACTACTTCGAAGTGCTGATGAGGAAGAAGTTGGACCCGGTAGGTATAATGTAATGAGCTCCAGAATGACAAGTACTACTGACATTCGGGAGCCTCGGCTTTTCTCAGGAATAATCTCAATCATGGTGGACCTGGGATATGGAGGGAGGGAATTAGGGACCTCCTGTAACCAGTAGTTTAAGATTAGAGTTCAAACTAGGTAGTGACTGTACTGATGCTAAATATCAAAGAAAATGAATTTATCCTCCTCCACTTCAACCTGTTGCCTGCTTCTACTGTTTTAAATGCCTGTTCTGGAGATGCAAAAACCCTTCCTAAGAGCCATGCTGAAAGTGGGTTGTCCACCTCTGAGGCTGAGGGCTTGTAGAGTGTTTTCAGGGCACCATGAAAAGTATGTTGCTGAGAGCCAAGTTAGGAAGTGAATGCAGAGGCCTGAGCCAGAAAAGCTGTGGAGCCATTTATGACGATGACCAGGAAGGAGGCCTGGAAGCAGAGGCCTGACTTACTCAGGTCTTGGGCTCTGGGAGCCTGTCTGTCCTCAGCAGGCTCTGTGACACCAGGGCATGTCACTCACAGAGCCTGTTTCCAGTTCATTTGTTTGGCTGATTCATTGCTTCTACTCATTTCACCTTTGGCTTCTGGGAACATGGGCACAGCCAAGCAGGATGAAGAGACAAAGTAGAATAATCTCTTTAATGTTGGGCCAGTTTCAGGACAGACCAGTCTAGTCATAAGGAGAGGAGCGAGTCCTGGACATAGGTATATCTTCAAGATCCCCTGAAGGGTTTTTTAAATTGTTGTTTTTGAGGCAGTTTTGTTTCTGCATTTAAATATTCTTTTAATAACTTTTTTCTGATTACAAAAGTAATACATATTCTATGTAAGACACTTGGAAAATAACACAGAAAAAAGCCCTTGGTGTCTACCCACCATCTGGAGACAGCCACTACTAACAATTTGGCACAGGCCCCTTCTTTGCACATGTACCCAAAACATACACATATTCACATATTTTAACAAAACGTACACCGTGAAGACATGAAATAGCCTGTGTTTACCACTGAAAAGTGTATCATGATTATTTCCCAAATCAACAGATAGTCTTCTACATCCATTTTAATGGTTATGGGGTATTTTCTTAGCCCTTGCCTTGGACATCTGGATTGTTTCTAATTGTTTGTTATTAAATATCCTTGTTACCTTCATTTTAGCACTTTTCTCTGCTTACCACTTTAGGGACAGAGTCCTAGAAATGGGATTGTCAGATCAACTATTTTTAAGGCTTCTTCCTTCTGCAAGGTTTTACCGTTCACACTCCCAATAGCAAAGTGGACATGCTTGTTTCCTTATATTCAGGGTAGCATAAAACTTCTGTATTCATTTTCATTTTTGCTCATCTATTCCTTTTTCTTGAGAGTTTTTAAGAAATTTTTACAACCAGAGGACTCAGCCAACCCTGCCTGCCTTGCAGTCCCTGATTGAGACTTTGGTATTTCCTTTTTTCCTGGGCAGAGTGGTACCCTGAAAACAGCCCTGCTGGACTACATCAAACGCTGCCACCCTGGGGACAGTGAGAAGCACAACATGATCGCCCTGTGCTTTAGCATGTGCCGAGAGATTGGCGAGAACCACGAGGCAGCTGCCTGCATACAACTGAAACTGATTGAGTCTCAGCCCTGGGGTGAGTGAGGTCACAGCAGCAACCCCATGGCCATGCTGTTAGCCCAGGAAAGTTCTTAGGGCTAAGAAGGGCAAGAGCACATGAGATTGGCTATTAGCAGCTGAGGTCAGTTTGTCACTCAGCGGGGGTCCTAGCTAGGCAGGTAAGAGATGGAAGGGGGACTTAGGTGAAGTTATAGTAAGAGTGTGTGCATTTCTGGTCCCAGTCGCCTTTACCTGGACACACCTGCCTCCCTGTGAATGAACGTGGCTGGGATTTCTAACTAAGCCCACTGTCACCACCAGTGGGGTGAGAACAGCCTACCTTGGTAGTGAGACTCAGCAAGCCTTCTTTATTTCCTGGCAGAGGACAGCCTCAAGGATGTACACCAGCTGAAGCAGCTGCTGCTGAAGGCCCTGACTCTGATGCTCGATGCAGCAGAGAGTTATGCCAAGGTAACCACAGAGAGTTTTATTTACTCCACATTGGGCTTAGGACTTGGTGTCTGCAGTAGAGAATTTTCTTTTATCCTTGGATGCCTCCCAGTAAAGCGGGAGGGTGTCATGAGCCAACCAACAGCAGAAGAGCTGAGTACAGTTCTTGGAGAGTTCACACAGGAGATGGTGGCCACTAAGTCTCTCTACCTGTGTCTCCCTCTACCCGTCTGTCAGGATTCCTGTGTACGACAGGCCCTGCACTGTCACCGGCTCACCAAGTTGATAACTCTACAGATTCACTTTCTGAACACTGGCCAGAACACAATGCTCATCAACTTGGGTTGCCACAGGCTGATGGACTGTATTGTGGCCCTACCTCGGTTCTACCAGGTGAGCAAGAAAGAAAACCCGAGCCAGCACTGCCAGCATCCTAAGGGCTCAGGGCTAGTGACAGAACTAGGCCAGTCCACTTCTGCTTACGTAGCTGTCTTGATACTACTATGAAAAGAGGCAATTTGGTGTATCTCTCACTAACACATTCTGTGGGCAGAGCCTAGTGAACCGGGAGAGAGTTACTGTTTCCTTCTCTCACGCTGTTAGGCCAACAGAAGACAGACTTTGGCACCCCTTAGACAGGTGAGGTTCAGTGCTCCTGCAAGAATCTTTTAGCCATAATGTTTACAGAGTGGTGTACCCAGGTTAGTATAGGGAGTCAGGGATGCCAGGAGATTGGTTCTAGCCTTTTAATGAAGATCAGGGAATCAGCCCTCTTACCATTTCTTATGCAGTTGAGTTAGTGGGAATAATATATTCTTTCTGAGCAGTTCTATTAATCCATTATGAGGAAGATTAAAAATGCTGAAGACATTTGGGGGTTTATGGGAGGGAATGCCAAATACACACCAGACTTTTCACCAGCTCTGATACATAGAGCCTTTTAACATAATTGTTTATGACCATATTCACTGTATGAATGTACAGTATTGTTTTCTAGAACAATTTGCCTTCAGTTTTACATCAAATGAGCTCTGATGGTGTCCTTCACTTCCATCCTTTTAAGGCATCTATTGTGGCTGAGGCCTATGATTTTGTGCCAGACTGGGCTGAAATTCTATACCAACACGTGGTTCTTAAAGGAGACTTTAATTACTTGGAAGAATTTAAGCAGCAAAGATTATTAAGGCCCAGTATATTTGAAGAGATTTCAAAGAAGTAAGTATTAGAAGTTGACTGTAAGCATTTCTCCTTGCCTCCACTATGAGGTGAGATAGGTATAAGAATTTTATGGCTAAGTACAATATGCCTTTAGCCCCTCTGCTTAAAACGGCAAAGAGATGTCAAGAATTCCCAGAAAGATCTCTTAACAGATATATGCAAACAGATGAAAGATGACAGTTTGCTTATGATGCTTTGTACTTAAAAATGGGAGGATAGCTACTCAGTGCCTAAAACACTAATCATCAGAGGTGCCTTTTAGATTGTTGAACTTATTGTAATTAGCATTAGTACTCATTTTTAATGAAATAGTTTGTGTTTATCAAGTATCCTCAATATTACTCTGAAATAATCTCCTAGACTCCAACACCCTCTTCTCTCTAGGTAGTGGTCAGTGTTTTCAGAGCTGATAGCCCTCACTCAAAATACAGTGTCTTGAGCCTGGGTATGGTGGCATGCTTCTGTAGTCCCAGCTACTTGGGAGGCTGAGGCAGGAGGATTGCTTGAGCCCAGCCAGGAGCTCAAAGCTGTAATGAGCTACGATCCTATCCGTGAATAGTCACTGTACTCCAGCCTGGGCAACCAACAGGAGACCCTGTCTCTAAAAACTAATACAGCATATTAACCTGTGCATTGTATTTCTTTATCTAGATGTAGACAACATCAGCCTACTGACATCGTCATGGAAAACCTGAAGAAGCTACTGACATACTGTGAAGATGTCTACCTGTATTATAAGTTGGCATATGAACACGAATTTTATGAAATTGTAAGTGTGCTTCTGAAGGACCCTCAGACAGCTTGCTGCCTGAAGGACATGCTAGCAGCTTAGATGATTTCATAGGTGCCTGTTTTCCTGTCCTGATATGCGATTCTCTGGCAAATACATGTCTGTGATTCTGCAAAGTAGAATAATGCACTGGGGATCTTTCTTTGTTGTCCAAGGTGAAAAAAGCCCAGGACTATACCATATCATTCCTTTGAGGGGGTAGTGCGTAAAGAATGAGAAACTTTTAACAAGGAAATTCCTATTTAAAAGTAACTTTTCATCTATACTAAGATCAATATTAAGATCAAAAGCTTTCTCTTCCTCAGGATGGCTTCTACTTTAGGACATGATACAGTAATGATTAAAGAATACCTGTGCCTGCAGATTCCAGTTTCAAAGAAATTTAATATTATTTACACAGTTAGGGAACAGGTGGTACATTTGTTAGAAACTGATCTTTCTGTAATAAAATAGATTTTAAATTCATTGTATGTCATTATTACTGCTAAGGAAATCTTAGCCCTTTTCTGCCTTAAAACAATCTTATTTAAGTTATTGCTGTGTTCTGTTAATTCCTCAAATCACTTAGATGGTCCTGTGTCCAATTAGAAGTCTACAGAGCTTTGACGTTCCTATTTCCTAAATAAAAGAAATTAAAAACATTTTTTGCTCTGTCCCTAGGTCTGCTTTTGAAAATTAGAAAAAGACTAACCACAAATTTAAACTGCTTAGCAGAAGAGCTATAAAGAAGACTCCCCAATCTATGCTTACAGCCGTAACCTGAGTTATAGGCTCAATTACTCCAAATAAATAATTCTTCTAAGTACTTATTTAGGCCTTAGTATAGCTAAACAACAAAATAATTTCCCCAAATAAATAAGAAGAGGAGGCAGCCTTTGTTGCTCTGCAGTGACATTATTAAGGACCTGGCAAATCATTCTGGTTTTAAAGCGGTTAACTACGTCAAGCATTTATTAAACTTTAGTATATAGAGAACTCTAGTCCCAAGAGCTGTGTTCTATCTATACTCTTCAAAAATATCTCTTGGGAGGTAACACAAAATTTAAGTCCTCACAATAGTGATTTTATTAAATTAGTTGCTTTATAAAACATTGCAGATGTCATAATTGTTAACATAACAATTTACCAAACTGTAGTTAACTGGTGCAGTTTGCTGAGCATGTTTTATAAAGGAAAAGAAATGCCAAAACCCTGTTAAAGTTGTTCCATTGTAGCCTAGGAAAACAAAGGAGATTTGTTTCTCAGACACTCAGACCAGGCAAATAAAAACAGGTGAAGAGTTTCCCCCTCCCCCACCTGAAGCACTCCATCAGTAGAAATAGTCTGATAAATAAAAACTAGACAGTCTATGCACTCAGAGATTCCACAACTTGTAATGCAATAATGGAGAGATTTACCTTCTTCAGCTTCAAAGTTGGAGGGTTTTGGTCATTTAATTTTTATCAAACTAGTGCTTTTCAGCCGCAGTATCTTCACTCTGAGATAAGCAGTCCTCTTCACAATGTATTTTTAATATCCTCACGCTCAATTTTAAGACAAAGCAATTTTAATACTAGGTGCATACCACATGCCCTTGCTGCAAACTGCTTTTCTTGACAAGTTATGAAGTAGTTCAAGGAGGTATGGTTAAGGCTGTATTACTGAATGGTGCTGGTAAATACTACACAATTTTTTATCATGTCACAACCTTTTGTTTCCAATTTAGTGACTGCTGCTATGGAATCAGATAGCAACAATGACAACATTATTAGGTTTGTTTTGTTTTGAACTATGATTTAGTAGCAACTGAGGTTCTCGATTTTAACCCCTTGGCAGCAAGATCCAAGTTCCCTCATTTGCACATTAGCACCTAAGTGTCAAGGGGTTAAATAACCAGCACAAAAGATACTGCACTTCTGGATTGTAGCATTTGGCAGAACTGAAAGGAAAGGAAATTGTGCTACATGTTGAAGGGATTGTGGGCAACATAAAGAAGACATCAGAAGATAAAATGTCACATGAAGTCTTCATAGTCTTGTACATATCCTCCATCGTAACCACCATAATCTGCCAGATCATCTTTCATGGTGGCCTTTAATCCCCCTCCAGGAACCACACCTTTCTTCTTCTTTTTGGCTTTGCTTTGCTAAAGATGAAAGACAGTTAATTCATGAGACTATCTGCTATGGGCATCTTATCTGGTATAGCAACCCTCATAGAGATACTAAAGCCTCTGGTCCCAGAAAACCTTTAGTGCTCTAAGGAAGGCTCTAACAAGCCTACATGTTATATACCTAAATAGGTCTGCAAACGGTCTCCAGAGTCGCTCTCTCTAAAACTTGAGTCCTGTTCCGGCTCTGGATACCTAGCCCTCCAGCATGGGTTTAAGTTCTTGGTAGAAGAAAATTTTTTAGAAAGTGTGGGTAAGTACCCCTAATGTAAAACCACACAAAAGAGTAACCTTTAATCACTTGGCATACTTATTTTACTCTTACATTACCCTGCAAAGTGGGTATTCCTGTCCCCATTTTAGAAGAGAGACATCTGGGGCTCAGAGAAGTTGACTGAACCCAATCTGTGTGATTTCAGCAGTTTCTATTAACTTAGAAAAGAGGAACATAAATAAGTCTATAAATAAAAGGACAGTAATTGCACCCATATTCTTATTCTATTTCAACTTAAATGGTATTAGTGAATTGCTTGACTTTTAAATTTTTTAGGACAGGGCTATCTCACTATATTTGTTGAACATTCCGCCTATGACCCCATCCTAATGTAATATACATTTCCCTACACAGCCTGCTCTTACCTTTTCTTGCTTCTGTTTTTCACTGCAAAGCACAGTCAATGAATTGGTAATCTTTTTCAAGTCATCAATTTCCACTTAAAAAAAAAAAGCATACCATTAAACTTTAACTTTTAAGCATTCTGAAAAACAAGTAAAAGCAAAATATACATTCCAAAAGTGCTATGAGAAATCTAATTTGTTCACCATTAAACTTCAGCAACTTAAAAGGGCCATGAATTTCTCCTTTTAAACATAAGGCCACAAAGAATCATTCAGCCTATGGCTAGCCTCACAAATCAGAACTCGCTATTTAACGCACTGACTGCCATACTAGAAACAATTTTTTCCTTGGGGCTACGGGTGTTTCATTACAAAAACAGAAAAACTTTGAAAACAAAATGATCCTTTCTAATGTAATGAAAAATTTGTCATTTTTTATTGTTTTCTGTGCAGGAGTTATATGCAACTTGAAAAACAGTTCACATGGCTCCCAAGGTGAAGAGACCTGTCAGTTATATATACTTCATGAGGCCCCAGGCTCAAAACTAGCATGAGTTAAATACAACTCACATGGCAGTTAATGTGTTAAAGTAAAATGGCAGGGATGGGCGTGGTGGCTCACACCTATAGTCCCAGCTACTCAGGAGGCTGAGGCAGGAAGTTGCTTGAATCCAGGACTTTGAGGTAGCAGTGAGCTATAATGGATGATGGTAGCCTGGGCAACAGAGACCCTGTCTCAAAAAAAAAAAGCGGTAAACTCTAACACAAATTTAGCTTAATGACTGATAGTCACCAACATACCACTGGCTCAACCAAAGAGAAATTATGCCTTTATAGCTCAAAGTGCTCCCAACCATTCTTTCTTACTCAGTCTAAACTAACAGGGGAAGATAACATGCCCTTTCATAATATAGCCTCAATGCTCAGCAAGGAACAGCTGAATGAACATGGAATGACAATTCTTAAATCTACAGCTGACAACACTCTAACAGAGGAACAAAAATAATGATTATCTCAGTGTCCTACCAAGAGACAGGCCTATTTAGTGGACAATGTAGCCTACCATCCTTATAAAAATATGAAGCTGGAAAGAGGCACCCATTTTTAGCTACCAGAAAGTATTCAGTTTTGGTTAGAGAACATCTCCAAAACCAGGAAAAATAGTACATGTAGAATAAAATACCAAATCTGGGTATATCACTGATCAAATTCAGAACCCCCAGCTTAGTGATACCTTCTCAAAGAAAACCCAACTTAAAATTCATTTGTGGGATTCTTTTTTCTCATACTTAAAAACAGCAAATACTAGCAAAACCAGTCCCTTCTATATGAGTGCTGCACCTCCCCCTCCCTATGGTTGTCACTCCCATTCGCCCTGCCCTGAAATGCACGATCCTCTCATGGCGTGGCACCATACCCATGGGCCCAGAGAGTGGGTGCCAGCTCTGTTGAGCAACTGGTACCTTGTCTGAGGCTTTCTCATTTATAAAATAAATACACAAGTTGCTGAAATCTCACCCATCTCTAAAATCCTATGTGCCCAGAGATCCATTTCCCTCAAAATGATCATAGCCCCTTTCAAGAGATAATTAGATAAAAAGAGTAGGCCAGAGTTTTATTAGCTGCTTTGCCAACAAGCCTAAATGCCCCTTTGGGAAGCCACTGTAAAACAATTAAGAAGGCAGCCTCCCACCACACCTCAAAAAAATCTCAACACTCAAATTCATTGTATATTTGCAGAACAACATTCCCAAGGTAATTGCTAAACAGGAAATCCTGAGTCTATGTTATAGCATCTAGAATAACAACAAACAAAGAATACCCCTCCAACTCTCTTCAGTATGATGTCCTACTAAAATCTACCCTCAGGCACTAGAGATTAGAATTACTTACATGAAATACACACATCTCGAACTAAGACTTCCAAAAAACTGGCATAATATAATGACTTTTCATATTGTGTAATTTTATCTTTTAGTAACTTTCCAAATTCTGTGAAGTCATCTCTTGAAGATGGGTTCATACCATCTATTCCATAAACTGTATTATTAACACCTATAAGAGAGAAGAAGCACTGAAAAAATATCAGGAAGTTAGGATTTTTTTTTTAAGTTTATAAACCAATCAGCTATCTGAATAACCTTATTATTTCATTCTAAAGCAGGGGTTCTTAACTTGGGGCCACTGGAGTCATTGGACAGAATTTAGGGGGGAGGTCTGAATTTGAATTAGAAAAAAATTACATCTTTATATTTTTACTAACCTAGAATTTAGTATTTCCATCAGTTTTGATTATAGGCAATAAATCACAATGGTATTAGCAAATCCTGACTTACCAAGAGAGCTCACACTTTCATATGACATTACAGATGTTACAGAAATCTTGCAATATTATTCAGTCATCATTGCTTTCAAATTATTAAACCTGCCACTAGATCTTATTTAATACATTAATAAAGAAGCATATAATTATGCATCACAAGTTTATTTTAGTATTTTGATATCTATTTCAATATAACAGGTTTCCTTTGTAAATAAAATCCTATGTATTTTATTCATTTAAAAGCATATTCTATGGAAAACACCATGGAGGCTCCTAAAAAACAGTAAAAATAGAACTACCACATGACCCAGCAATCCCACTGCTGGGTATATACCCAAAGGATAGAAATTCAGTATATTGAAAAGATATCCACACTCCCATGTTTACTGCAGCACTATTCACAATAGCCAAGATATGGAATCAACCTAAGTGTCCATCAATGGATGAATGAAAAAAGAAATTGTGGTACACATACACACTGGAATATATATACAGCCACTAAAAAAAGAATGAAATACTGCCATTTGCATCAACATGGATGGAACTGGAGAACATTATGTTAAGCGAAATAATCCAAGCACAGAATCTCAAATGTTCTCGCTCATATGTGGGAGCTAAATATTAAGAACAATTGATCTCATGGAGACAGAGTAGGATGATAGTTACAAGAGGCTGAAAAGGATATCAGGCAGGGGAGGATAAAGTGGGTATGGTTAATGGGTGCAAAAATGTAGTCAGAATGAACAATATTTGATGGCACAACAATGACTATAATCAACAAAAAGGTAGGGTATGCTTTAAAATAACTAAAAGAATAAAATTGGATTGTTCCTGATACAAAGAAATAGTAAATGCCTGAGGTGATGGACACCCCAATTACCCTGATTTAATTAATTCACACTGCATGTCTGTATCAAACCATCACATGGACCCTATAAAGACACATAACAATTGTATACCCATAAATAATTAAAAAAAACATATTGGCTGGGCGCAGTGGCTCATGCCTGTAATCCCAGTACTTTGGGAGGCTGAAGCAGGAGGATTGCTTGAGGCTGAGTTCAAGACCAGCCTGGGCAACACAGCAGACTCTACAAAAAATTAAAAAATTAGCTGAGCATGGTGGTGGGCACCTGCAGTCCTAGCTACTCAGGAGGCTGAGGCAGAAGGATCACATGAGCCCAGGAATTCCAGGTTACAGTGACCTATGATGGGGACACTGCACTCCAGCCTGGGCAACAGAGTGAGACCCTCTTAAAAAAAAAAAAAAAATTATGTTAAGAAGGGACCCAGAGGCTTCAGCAGCCAAAGGAGTCCATGGCACAAAAGGAATGATCTTAAAGGTTTGTCAAAGAACAGCCCACAGTACAGTGGGGAAAGATGGAAAAAAAAAAAAACAAAAAAAAACATAAGATGGATCCTGTGAACATATTCATCTAACTCCAGAAGCTAAGCAAGAGTAAAGAGTGTGTTAAATCCAAACAGACAAAATCTGGCCTAAAAGAGTTCTAGGTTAAGTGACAGGTATCCTTCTCAATGTCAAGTTAATTAGCTGTAAATAACACCATGGACTCAGTACTTTAGTAAGAGAAACACAACAGTAAAATCCTATTAAACACTGAGTGTATGGTGCATAATGCTTTACCTTTTAGCCTGTAACTGGTGTCCCATACAAGGCTTTATGCAAGCTCCATAAACCTGCCCCTTTACTAAACACATGGGCAGCTTTCACCATCCATGGAGATACATGATAATGGCCAAGTGCCCTCTATAATCAGATGAGTGCAGTTAAAACCTGCCAAACATACACTGGTTCACAGAACATACACAGCAACTCTTGAGACTGCTAGAGGCCCACTGACAGATAAGGTCGTACTTCCCCCATGCCCCATGGAAAGGGAAAGGATCAGTCGAGTCAGCCTGCTCAATCTGTTTCAGAGAAGAAGCTGGGGGGTAGGGGAGTAGGGGGGTAGGGGGGTGGGAGGGTGTTCTCAGAATAACTAGATCCTTCCTTCTTGGCTATAGATTTGAAAGTTATTTAACTATTTCAACATGATCTTCTACTCTGAGAAGTAGTTAATAGGTAAGGACAACAACTGACTTGGTTAAATGAAGTGAGAGTTTTAACTATTTCTCTGGCTAGGTCTCTTACTCCACCCTCTATGCCATGCAACTCTCCCCCTGGACCACTGTGAATACTATCAATTTATATATCTTACAAATTTCTTTTATCTCATGCACTAACCACGGCTGCAGGTATGGCACACAGAAATGGAGGCCCTCTATAGATAGGGCATGGTGAAGGCCAAGAAGCGCCACAGAAAGAAACAACCCTAAGCACAAGAAGGCACAACCACAGCTGAACACCCCTTCTGGGCCAGCATCCTACTATCTAAGTCTTATCTAGACTTAAGACAACAGGACAGACCGGCAGTCAGTTCAATATTTAGATTTCAAAGCTATACACCTCACATTTCCTCCAAATTTCATCTAACTGATATGTTCTAGGCAACAGCGTACTTTATTTGGGTCCAATGACTTTTACCTTAATAATCTTTTATTTGATACTCAAAACAATTATTCAAAAATCTAAACATGTATCTCATTCTACCTTCTCAAGTGATGAAATCTCAAATGTACACAAAGATATAAAACTGCTCTCTAATACCTAAATTAGCTAGTATAATGTTTCTTTTAAAAAAAGATGTTTTCTAAACTTTCATAACTAGTAAAACTTACAGAGTTTTCACCTGGAACAGTTCAATATTGCACTGTGATTGTACTACTATCTTACCAAAAGTTTCCTTAGCTAATTCAAGGTCTGACTCTTCCTGTAATTTCTTTAGCCGCAGTTTATCTGCTAATTGTTCTTCTGCTGTTAGCACTTTAGGTTCTTCAGGTTCTTCTAACTGAAAGGAGACACAAAAGAAGTGTTTAAAAAAGGACTGGGATTATGATGGACCTAGTACATTTCTTTATTATATAAATTTGTAATAGGTATATATAATTATAAATAATAGCAAACACAAAGTGATTACTGTATTTCAAAAAGCATTCTTCTAAACACTTAGATATTCTTATTCCAATTTTACAGATTAAAAATGATGACACAGAGAGGTTAAATGACCTGCCCACACACAGTAACAGAAGGTAACACAGCTGTAATGTAACAGAGCTGAGATTTGAACTGAGGAAGATGGGGTATTTCTATAGCCTTTTTTAAAAATAAAGAAGATTACAGACAAGGTGAAAATGTCACTTTCATACGCTGTTACTGAGACTATGTTGCAACAGCTTTTCTAGGACAACTTATTAATACAAATCAAGTCTTAAAATATTTTTATATGCTTTAATCAAATAATTCCACTTCCAGGTATTTATCTTAAGAAACCTAAGATGCAAACAAATATTTAAGCACAAGAATGCTTACTGGAATGTTATTTAAAATTTCAAGTAAATTTACAGATAACCTGAATGTCTAAAAACAGAATGGCTAAAATGTGGCACATCCATGACAACACTATGTACATATTTAAAAACATGTCTTTTCATTCTGTTCATTCTTTTTCATTCATTTTCATCCTTTTTTCAAAGAATCACAAAAATATTTCCCCTTATTGTATGATTATAAAATTATTGTAACAAATTTTAAAATACAGAATAGTAGTTATCACTTATTTCCCAATCTCACTCCTCTGAGATGACAGTTAACAGCTTAGTGTATATCTTTTCCATATACTGTGATATAATTTTCTACAACAAAATGTACTGTGTTTACTATGAGGCAAAATCCTGACAATATTTACTGGAGAAAAAGTGAAGGGACTTTGTGTTCCTCAAGGTTATCCATGGTTCGGCAGTTTGAAGATTCTGATTTGGAAATCTGCTTCTAAAATAGGTATTTTATTTCTCATGGAGAAGACGAAATGAGAAAGTAAAGAAGACATTATGACAAATTAGGAAATCTCAGAACACTTTCTATAAAGAAAAAGGGAAATATTTTGACTTAACTGTTTTAGTAGACCTGGACATCATTATGTATTTCCTGCCTCAAAACTGAAAATATCTGAACTCAGTGCCTGGCCTAAGATAAACTATATACACTGAAATTAAGGCTTCTTCATACTGGAGACTAATATATCAAGATAAAACAAGATATGTATAATTCGAACCTCAATGACGTAGAAGATTCAATCAATACAACTCCTTAGACTGAGTTGTAAGACTCTATTGCTTGCTCTGATCATAGAAACACACACAGCTATTTTTAGATATGCGAATTATTGAAAAGCATCTAAAATGTTCTGGACTGAGGGAAACAGGTACTCTCATTGGTGGCAAATGCAAATTAGTGCAACCCCCCCATGGAAGGCGATTTGGGAACATTTATCAAGACTATAAAAGTGATTTACCCAGCAATCCTATGTTTGGGAATTTATTCTACAAGTATGCATACACTCATTAGAAATGACATACATATATGGTTATTCACTGAAGTATTGTCTATCAAGGAAAGGACTGAGGAGAAAAATCCAACTGTCCCACCAGTAGGGAACTGATGACATAAATTATGGTACATCTACGCAATGGAATATTATACTGCATAGCTTAAAAAAAAAAAAGAATAAGGAAGAATAAACCAGAAACTAAGGAAAATGGTTTCTTACAGGAGGTGATAAGCAACAGGGAAGAGGACAGGAATGGATATTTGAAACTTCCTCCTCCCCCAGCTTTATTAAGCTATAACTGACAAATAAAAACCATATATATTTACAGTGTACAACATGTGTGATATACACACACATCCTAAAATGATTCAATTAAGCTTATTAACATGTCCATCACCTCATATACCATTTTTTTGTGGTGAGATATTTAAGATCTACTCTCTTGACAATTTGAGACTTTTCTGGGCATTCTATTTTTGTCTAGTTTTGATTTCTGAACACGTTTTATGTTCAAAAAACAAATACAAAAGAGAAGAACTCAAATGTAATAAATGACTCCAAAGTATACATAAAACAAGACATAAAGTGATACAGGGAAAATAGTAAAAATTTATTTATTTATTCATTCATTCATTGTTTGAGACAGGATCTTGCTCTGTTGCCTGGGGTAGAGTGCAGTGGCGTCATCGTAGCTCACTACAACCTCAAACTCCTGGGCTCAAGTGATCCTCCTGCCTCAGCCTCCTAAGCAGCTGGGACTACAGGCACACACCATCCTGCCCTGCTGATTTTCTTTTATTTTTTTGTAGAGACCGGGTCTCACTATGTTGCCCAGGCTGGTCTAGATCTCCTGGGCTCAAGCAATCCTCCTGCTGCGGCCTCCCAAACTGCTGAGACTACAAGCGTGAGCTACTGCACCCAGCAGTCAAGTCCTATGAAACTAGGACTTGATCATACATCCTTGGCAGGATACATTTTAAGCCAAAAAGAACTGTAAAGAAATCCTAAATTTCATTCAGTAGTTTTATGTTATTAGTAGTAATAGTGGTAATGTAGAAAAAAGCAAACAATTATGTTATTATTTGAAACCAAGATTTTCAGTATAAGAGAAAATACTGATATGAACTAATGATTACAAACAGGTTTATTTATTTCCTAGCTTTGTCCATGAAAAGGGGTCTGGAAAGCAAGGCCACCCTAATGATACTGAGTACTCCAAGCACCTAGATATGGTCTTTAAATATTATTTCCCACTAAAAAGAACCTTAGAGAAGTAGCGGTTCCAGATGTGAGGAAGAGAGCTTACCAAAAAAGTCTGGAACTTCTTACTGTGCCAGAAACAAGGATGCTCTCAAGACTAATGGTGGCAGTGGGGGTCTATCAAAAAGATTAACACAGGAACCAGTATAAAGGGACTCCTACTGGCCGAAGTAGGGACAATTTAAGCATCAAAAAAATAATCGCTATACCTGAGTAAAACAATAAATTTATAAAAATCCGTAAGTTGGACAGGCACAGTGGCTCATGCCTATAATCCTAGCACATTGGGAGGCCAAGGTAGGAGGATCAATGGGGCCAGGAGTTCAAGACTAGCCTGGGCAACATAGCAAGACCCTGACTCCACAAAACATAAAAAAAATTAGCTAGGTGTGGTGTTGTGTGCCTGTAGTCCTAGGCAACTACTGAAGCAGGGATATTTCTTGAGCCCAGGTGTTAGAGATTGCAGTAAGCTATGATGACACCACTGCACTCTAGCCTAGGCAACAGAGCAAGACCTTGTCTCAAAACAAATAATAAATGCTATAAGACCATAAATTTACTCAAGAAAGAAAAAAGTAAAACCAAAAATACCCCTCATGTTTTACCATTTGATGTTGTTATATCCTCTCCTTAGCATGAAAATTGGTAATTAAAAAATTAAGCTTTTACTCTGCTTTCCAGTACAAACCATATTCAAAGTAACCAAATAGCGAAAAGAAAAAGCCAGCCGATAAATAGAAAAGTCAGAAAATGCGAAACATCACCCATTCTGCAATCTCTAATAAAATAATTAGGCAATGATCATCAATGATACTGAAACCACTGGGTAAGATGATACTAAAAACTACTAGATTACTTGTAAAAGGAAAAATGTAATTTTATAATGGAAGGATCAGGCTGTCACCACTTTAACCTAGTGATCAATTTCAGCATTACTAACTAGGACTGACATTACACAACTCCTGATGTGATATGATATGAAACACAGCATTACTTCTAATGTATTCCAGTCAAAAATATTTAACCTGAATCTACTCAAACTTTTAGACTTCATTGTCAAGTTATAGGAAATTGCAATTATGAGGAAGCAATCAGACAAATCTAGAAGGTGGGATGTTCTACAAGACATCTAACTTGGTCTCTTTAACAAGTAATGTAATTGGGGGCAGAGATGTGGGTGGTGGAGAGAGACGCTCACTCTAAAAGACTTAGGATATACTATTAATAACAACCAAATGCAATACATGGTCCTTGTTTGAACAATCCACATGGAAAAGACATTTTGTGACAATCAAAAACTGCATATAAACAGGTTATGTTAAAAAAAAAGTATTGCTCATTTATTAGGTGTGATAATACTATCGTAATCATGTGAGAAACATCCTCACTTTTTCAGAGATGTATACTAAAGTATTTCAAGGTAAAATGCATATGTTTTTTATTTACGTGATTATATTTTAGTGAAACAAGAACAGATGAAGCAAATATGGCAAAACATTAACAACTTAAATCTAAGTGGTATGTATTATTCATTATGCTATTTTCTTTACTTTTATGTTGAAAGCAAATAAATTAATACAATATTCCTGATCCTACACCAAATAATCAAGGAAACATTTACATAATATGTGGTATAGAAACAACCACTTTTTGTATTTCATTCAATATGTACACTGTAGATAAAGACTAATCATGACTACAAAGAACTATAAGCATTGGCAAAAATCACTGACTGTGGTTACTGCAAAATCATGATTGTTCTTGAAAGTTTGTTGAAAAGTTAAAAGGCACTCTAATGCATAAAGCTTCAGTTCTGAGGTTTTTTTTTTTTTTTTTTTGAGACAGAGTCTCACTCTGTTGCCCTGGCTAGAGTGCCGTGGCATCAGCCTAGCTCACAGCAACCTCAAACTCCTGGGCTCAAGCAATCCTTCTGTCTCAGCCTCCCAAGTAGCTAGGACTACACGCATGTGCCACCATGCCTGGCTAATTTTTTCTATATATTTTTAGTTGTCCAGCTAATTTCTTTCTATTTTTTTAGTAGAGAAGGGGGTCTCGCTCTTGCTCAGGCTGGTCTTAAACTCCTGAGCTCAATCTGCCCACCTCAGCCTCCCAGAGTGCTAGGATTACAGGTGTGAGCCACTGCGCCCAGCCTTCGGTTCTGTTTTTGCAAAAACCACCATCAATTTCTTTTGGATTTCACCTATCATATGGTATCCATTTATAGTCCTTACAGAGCCCTTCAAATTGCTAGGTAATTATTTGCAGCCTGTTAAGACACTGTACCACTACTGATGGGGGAATTTTTTTTTTTTTAGAAAATGAATAGTACTTACCCTTTTTTTAATTTCTTCTTGCCTTTTCTTCTGTTGCCGTTCTTTCTCTTTTATCTTCTCTGCTATTTTTTTCTTGTCTGAAATTTTTACTTCTGAAAGTAAAGACATGTTTTATTCACAGTTATACTACATATTTTCCAATTTATGGATGAGATAGACATGATACTTATATACTTAAGAGACCAAACTTTTCCCAGCTTCAGTTTCAAATGACGATTTCCTCACAAATAATGGGGAAATTCTGAGACTCTCTATTTTTTTTTTCTGCTGAGAGAGTAAGCCGGCCATTTGAAGCACCTCACCACACCCCCTCTTCCTCTCTAATCTGACCCCTAAGATCCAAACATCTCCCTTCATATTTCTGCATCATCCTTTAGGCACAACTTATATCATTCAAGTATAAACCCACACCCCCTATCCATACTCTCCTCCTAACAATACCAAGCATTCACATAGAAATATAGCAGGTATCTAATCTAATTATGTTTTAGGGATGTTTTTAAGGAGAAGAGACATAGAGAGAAGAGAATAACGTGGGAATGGAAGGATGATTGGTTTCTAAATAACAAAATTTTCAACTTTGTGAGCATCTTTTCATTTGTCTTAACATAAGTACCAAATGCTCACCAAGATATAAAACCAAAATGGAGGTGCCCCAAGTGGCTCACCTGGTTTTACTTCTGCTTCCTCTTTTTTTTCATCATCATCATCATCCCAGTTATCCTAAAGAAAAGGACCTCTGTTAATTCTTACATGTTTCCTTTATCATGTGAACCTTATTATCAACTTATCTAACTTCACAGTAACAAACTGGTTGGTATTTTTCTGGTACCACATTAAATTTATAAATTAATGTAGGGAGAACTGACATCTTTATAATGCTGAGCTACTCTAGCTAAGAACAAGGGTTATCCTTCCATTTGTTCAAGTCTACTTCTGTATCTTTCAGGAGTGTTTCAAAGTTTCCTTTAGAGGTTTGCACATTTTTTAAAGTTTATTCCTAAGTATTTCATCTTCTATCTTGCCATTATAAATAGGTTTTTTTTCCCTATTATGTCCTATCACTGGCTACTGTTACATTCCATACACAAATATAAACTATGTGTGTATAGAAGAGCTATTGGATTTTACATATTAATTTTATATCCTGTTACCTTAGTGAATTCATGTATTACTTAAGTTAGATTTATAACTGATTCTCTAGGGCTTTCCAGGTATAGTACCATATCATCTGCAAACAAAAGATAGCATTACTTCTTCTTTACCAATTCTTATGCTCCGTGATTGATTTCTCTTACCTAACTGCACTGTCTAAACCTCTAGTACAATGTTGAATAGCAGCAGAAATAATGGGCATCCTTTCTTTATTTCTCTCTTAATGGAAATGCCTCTAGTATTATCCCATGAAGTGCCACCCAATTTATGCAGTAAAATTTATCAGACTTTGCTTTCCATGCCTCTGGATTTTGAGTCAGTTAGAAAGTCTTTTCTTATACCAAAGAATCCACCCACATTGTCTTCTAGAATATGTAGGGTTTCATTGTTTTTTCATTTAGATCCCTGATCCATCTGGAGTATTTTCTTGTGTATACTGTGAAGCATGGTTCTACTTTTTTTTTTTCCAAATGGCTAGCCAGTTGTCACAGCATCATTTACTTAAAAAGTCCATCTTTGCCCTGTGCTATGGTATGAAAGTGTCCTCCAAAGTTCATGTGTTTAGAACTTAATCCTCAATGCAACATTATTAAGAGAGGTAGGACCTTTAAGAGGTGATTAGGTCATGAAGGCTCTGCCCTCATGAATGGCTTAATGCCATTATCACAAGAGTGGGTTAGTTATAGCAGGAGTGGGTGGGTTCCTGATAGAAGGATGAGTTTTGACTCCTGCCCCCAACTCCTTGTGCTCTTTTGTCCTTCCACCTTCCACCATGGGATGATGCAAGGCCCTCACCAGATGCCAGCACTTTGAGAGTGGCCTTCCCAGGCTCCAGAACCATGAGAAATAAATCTGTTGTTTATAAATTACTCAATCTATTATATTCTGTTATAGCAGCACAAAACAGATTAAAATACCCTGTGATTTACCACATAGTAAATCATATGTACTCGGTCTACCTCTGGGCTTTCTATCCTATCCTACTGGTCTACTGTCTCTTCATACACCAGCACCATACTGTTTTAATTGTAGTCCCCATTTGTAGGTTGGCTTTCAGGTTTTTTAGTATTTTCCTGGCCTTTCTTGCATGTTTGTTTTTTTCTTTCTTTCTTTTTTGAGATGGGGTCTCATTCTGTTGCCCTGGGTAGAGTGCAGTGGCATCACCGTAGCTTACTACAACCTCAAACTCCTGGCCTCAAGTGATCCTCCTGCCTCAGTCTCCTAAGTAGGTGGGACTACAGGTGTGTGCCACAACGTCAGCTAATTTTTTTCTTTTTCTTTTTCTTCTTTTTTAGTAGAGACAGGGTCTGGCTGTTGCTCAGGTTGGTCTCAGAACTCCTGAGCTGATGTAATCCTCCTGCCTTGGCCTCCCAGAGTGCTTGGATTACAAGCGTGAGCCAGCACACCTGGCCCCGTGTTTGTTTTTCCATATGAACCTTACATCAACTTATCGAACTCAACAAAAAGCTTCTCCATTAGCAATTAAAATACAAGACAACCAAGCCAAAATTAATAGCCTCTCTTAAAGTGATTCAAAGTTGTTTTAAATAAAGAATTGGGCTGGATGTGGTTGCTCATGCCTGTAATCCCAGCTACTCAGGAGGCTGAGGCAGGAGGATCACTTGAGCCCAGGAGTTTGAGGCTGCAGTGAGCTATGATCACCCCACTGCACTCCAGCCTAGGCGACAGAGCAAGACCATGTGTCTAGAATAAATAATAAAAATTATAAATTGAGAGAACTTTATATTTCTTACTTTCTCAAATGGTAAAAGCATCCCACACTCTAGCCCATAGCTCATTTATTTCAAGGAATATCCCATACGACACAATACTGGTTAATGAATCTATATAATACTTAAAGTCCATTATTAAAGAAGAGCCAAGAGCTGATTAACACCTTCACGGATCTGACTCTCTAACTTGGACAAGGCACTTTGTGATAACAGATCTCTGTCTTCTCTATGTTTAACTCACTCACTGAGCTAAACATAAGCCAATTATCAAACAATTTTCTAAAGGCACCACAGAATTTAGAAGGCTCATGTTTAATAGGGGAAGACACAGGCCCTGTATTTAAATCCAGGGTAGCCAGGCCATTGTCTTAGCAACCATCAAGCATACGATGGCACGCCATCTGAAGCTGGGCCACAGGATGACAGATGCACAGCAGGAAGCCCTGACGATACTCAGAGGCAGAGGCTGACTAATGTGCCACAACTATGACACCAAGCTTCTGGTTTCATAACAAGACAGATCATAAATCTAAATCAGTCTAGGTACATAAACTAACCAAGCCTTGATTCTTAATAAAAATCTTTTAAGTCTACCAAAGAAATTAAAACTCCAACACCCCAATTAAGTCTGCCAGGGGGTCTGCAAGCAGAGTGGGAGGAACTTTCTATAAAAGTAAATGTATTTTTGTAATCATCTTGCCTTTTATAATCAAATAGCCTTGGCAATTTAACCCACAATTCACAATTTTAACAGATGGAAAGTAAACCAGCTAGTTATTATTTGGATAACTAAGACACTACAGGTAGAAATTAGAGATCAAATGTTTGTATTACCTCGTTGGTTTGCTTGAGTGTTTATAGCATTACATCACAGTAAAAAAGGAACCAGAGAGCTAAAAATAAGAATTAACTACCACGCATTTTTTTGTTGTTTTAATCTTCACAGAACATAGGAAGGCTGGGTCTGTGAGTGATACGCTTATGCAGTGCTTCTGATAGAAGGACCATTTTCTTACTACAAAGGGGTGCATATTTAACACCATCTAATAATACTGATGATGAGAATAATAATAATAATAGACAGCATTTACTAAGTGCTTACTTTGCATCAGGCACTGAGCAAAGAGCTTTATATGTATTAAGAAGGTTAATCCTCACAACAATCCTGTAAGTAAGGTAGTGTTACCCCATTTTACAGATAAGGAAATCCAGGCCCAGACACAGCTTTCCCACAATCAGTGAAAAACAGTGAAGAGACCTGTTCTGAATGGATCAAAGTTCCTTTAAAGTTACAGTTAGACAGGAAGAATAAGTTCTGGTGCTCTATTACACAGTAAGGTGACTTTAGCTAGTAACAATGTAGTGTATTATTTTAAGATCACTAGAAGATAAAATGCTGAATGCTGTCACCACAAAGAAATGATAAATGTTTAAAGTGATGGATACTGTAATTACCCTGATTTGATCATTATACATTGTAAACATGCATTGAAACATAACACTGTACCCTGTAAATATGTAGTTACTGTGTCAATTATAAGTTAAAAATTAAATAATTTGAAAAAAATAAGCATTTGATTGTGACCGTTTCAGGGAAAATAAAAGAAATGATTTATTACTTTTAAAAAAGCACGTTTTAAATACCTGCTTACAAAGTGCACAGTTTGGTAAAGTTTAATTCACTGTAATAAACTAAGAACACATCTTTGAAGAAACATGCTAAGATTCATCTTTTTTTTCCTCAGTCTTACTCCTTGATACTAAGATTTATCCTTTAAGAATGTACATATAAACTGCTCCTTTTAAGTCTTTAAACATAATGGTAAGGAAGGTCTTTAAAAAGCATGTCTTAAATACTTGTTTGCAAAGTTCACAGATTGGTAAACAGTTCAATTCATTGCAATAAAGCAGCTCATAATGCCAAAAAAAAAAAAGTTCTTAGTAAATGACTTCGTCCCTGAGTCCTGAAGTATAAAATAACTGTCTGGGAACTAAGTCCCTCCTCAACAAAATTTGTTCTTTAAATTAGTTATGGAACAAGCTCCCCTGGAATCATAGGGAAGCTCATCAAAGAGAATGTTATGGCTCAAACTAAGACAGTATGCCCAGCTATGGCTAAACTGGTTACCTGTCCTCAAACCTCTAATTGTCTGTGGTGGTTTTCTGCTAATTTTAAGAAACTGGTCCACAAGTCTTTGGTACTAAGACGCCAAGGAAGTATGGCTGAAAATAAGCAGCTCCATCCCAGTACTCCCAACACAGAGAAACAAATACAACACAGGAGCAATTTCGTTCAACGTTGATGCCCCCCAGTTACCTTTCCCAGTAAAATACCCCCACCCAACCCACATCACTGCTCCTTCAGTACAGTATCTTACTCACACCAACTCTATGTCCCACCTCTATCCCTGCCCCTGGTTTCCTCTTCAAAGCATAAACCTTATCCTAGACACCCATCAGTGCAGGCATAATGAAGCTACCTAGAAATTCCCCAATCCATCACAGAACGGACTTTAGTAACAAAAGGAATGGTTCCTATCAAGTCCTGGGAGGAGCCACAACATCTGCTCCCCAGTTCATAAAAGGACCATGAAAGGCAAGCCTTGCCTGTCACCCTATCCCCAAAGTGCTTGCAACAAGTCTGCCCTGAAGTTACTACCAAACTAGCACTAAGTCTTTAAAGAAAAGAACATAGTAATGTCAGGAAAAAGAGACTGGTCACATCTCCAAATAGATGTAATTACAAAAGCAGAAGGCCAGGTAGCTTTGCTTCCTTAGTTATAAAGTTAGCAGGTACCAGGAAAGTAAATGTAAGGTAGAACGTTTACCATACTACAGAAAAATCTCCCCAATTTTCTGTAAACCCTAGAACTTTGTAAATGCTGGCAACAAATTCAGATAAAATGCAAAGAGAGTTCCTACAGAAATACCTACAATTAACTTAAAATAGGGAGCAAGTCCATTACTCACTTCAAAGAGCCCTAAATTGTTATTTGGTTCAAGAGACTACCTATCAACATCCAATTAAATCCCTTACCCAATTATTTTTGGTAGCCAATAAACCTTCCAAGTATAATTTATCTCCAAAGAATCACCTAGGCTGCTCTCTGAAAATGGCCAGCTTCTTTAAAATAGAGGCTGTTCATAAACTACTTGCTTATCTATACTCTTCCCCTGCAGATACCCATCATTTGAGCCATTTCTCTGAAAGAGATGGCTGCTTTTCAAGTTTAAAACTTGCTTCCTAATTGAACACAACTAAGTATTAAAAATAAAACAGAAAAATTTTAAACCCTGATTTCTTTTTACTTCTAACGATATGACCAGTGGTTGGCTAGTTCTGTCATTTTTTATGACATACAACTATAGAATGTCACATGCAACAAGGACACATTTAGGGCTGAAAATGCTTTCCAACTTAAGCAAGATATATTTATAGATCATCAAATAGAAGTAGCTTCAAAAGAACAAGAAAACTCTTGCCCCATAGCAATAGCCTAGGAACTAACATATACTCCCTTTCCTTTTTTCTTTAAATCATCTCTTGCTGGAAAAAAACCTTTTACTGGTGTTCTATAAGATGTGTGGTTCTGCTCTGAGAGGCCACAGAACTCTGCTATGAGATCCTGGCAAGGATAGACTTCAGCAAAGTTCAGTTTTTCAAAGAAGCCCAAATGCTCTTCCTTCTCTCAGGACTATGCTGGTCTTTGGAGGCCAAGGCACCTGTCTTAGTAAATTCTACTTCGTTTCATTCAACTCATTAAGTTTTTAATATACTGCAATGGCTCAGCACTCAGTGCCTCAATGCCTACCTATCTCATATTCAGAATGATTATCAGCCAAGGGCAGTGGCTTATATCTATAACCCCAGCAACTTGGGGGTGCTGACGTGGGAGGATTGCTTGCTTGAGCCAAGGCTGCAGTGAACTAATGACTGAGCCACTGCAGCCTTGGCACTCCAGCCTAGGCGAAAGAGCAAAACTCTGTCTCAAAAAACAAACAAACAAAAACCCAGTTTTCAACCAATTCTACTTTTAAATTCTTGGCTCAAGATCAAGACAATGAACACTAAACAAGTAGCATATTTATTTTCAATGGTACAGCACAATAAATACACTAAAATATTGTTCAATAGCAAATATGCTTCCTAATTCAAAACTTGCTAGTTTACAAAAATTGTTAGGGTGTTGAAATTATATATGATTGGGATCTTCTTCAAAATAATGTGGTTGGAGGAGAAAAGTGGGGATACAGAGGGAATAAGACTGGTCACTGGTTTATTAAATGTTTCTACTTCTGTATATGTTTGGAGTTTTCCTCAAGTTACACATACACACACACATACACACTCTTTCACATACTACATACAGACACACACACACACTCTCTCTCTTTTCAAGATATCCATTTTCTGGCAAAATGCCCACCTGAGTATTTCCCAGTAATCTCACATTTCTCTAAAATATAGATTCTGTTCTTCAGAAGTTCTGTTTCCAATGCTTGAAAAATATCCTTATTCTGGTAGATTTAACTATTTTTTTTTTTTTTGAGACAGAGTCTTGTTCTGTTGCCTGGGCTAGAGTGAGTGTCGTGGTGTCAGCCTCGCTCACAGCAACCTCAAACTCCTGGGCTTAAGTGACCCTACTGCCTCAGCCTCCTGAGTAGCTGGGACTACAGGCATGTGCCACCATGCCCGGCTAATTTTTTCTCTCTATATATATTTTAGTTGGCCAGATCATTTCTTTCTTTCTTTTTTTTTTTTAGTAGAGATGGGGTCTCACTCTTGCTCAGGCTGGTCTCAAACTCCTGACCTCGAGTGACCCTCCCGCCTCGGCCTCCCAGAGTACCAGGATTACAGGTGTGAGCCACCACACCCGGCCTAGATTTAACTATTAATTAGGATAGGATCCTAACAGAGGATGAACAAGTAGGGTGAGACAGGCAGTTTTCAACTAAATCAGTTCTTTAGGATTTCTTTATAAGGAATTCTATAATACAGTTATAGAAGCAAATGCCTAAGATGGTTGAACACAGCAGAAGTTTCCTCAACACAAACTCTTTGAATAAATTTAACTTATAAGCTGTCTACGAAAATGCTGGGAGACTAGTAAAATGGAGTAAAAGTTGTTGTCCCTTCCAGTAGGTACTCAGTGCCTTCTCAGTCAACACATCCTACACATCACTGCAACAATGAGGAAGGAGTTCCAATATATATGCCAAGTGAACAATTCCCCCAACAGGTTCTGCATAACATCAGGATAATAAGAATGGTAAATAAAGCTAGAATGACAGGAAAGTATGCTGCAGAGTTCTCACCTTTGTAACTAGAAAAAGGCATAGGCTTTTCTGCCCATGAATATTAACAGTTCTACAGTTTCATCTAAGTCCACTTCTGCCACTGCCAGATAGCTTTTTGAAAAGTCAAGGGTAGTAAAATAGTAGGTCTACTAAATGAAAGTGCTAGAGCACATTACTAAAACAAAAACATCAGTTTTCCTTTGATTTCCCAGGATATTACATTAAAGCTATATTCTTAAAGGTTAAGCATCTTTAAAATGCTGATACAAACTGAAGAGCTTACACTGTTTATATATACTTTGCTTTTGAGGACTTTTAAAAAATTCATGTATTATAATATTTAAGGACTATGATTATTGGACCTTATGGAAACGAAGCCTTGTTTACATCTCCTCAGAAAAAGATTAAGGAATAAAACATTAGAATTCAGAAATTTGGTGATGATTCACTACCATCCAAGGTGACAAAATTCAACTCTAGATAGGTAACCTCTGAGCAAGCAAAAACTTGCTGATAATTATCATTATTCCACTCAAAATACAAAATTCACAGTAAATGGACACTGTGAAGGGCACTTACTCCTTCTGGTCTTAAGAAATCATAAAATGTGGCACAAAATAAACCCCAGATACTACATCTAAATAGCCTAAACATATTTTCCATTAGTCAAAAGAAAATCAAGACATGAAGTGGGAGAGAATTAACATTTATTGAATACCTAACAAGTCCCAGGCAACTCTGCTTAGGGTGTGACATATTACTTCATTTAAAATGCAAAATAACCCTGTGATGTAGGCCTTATAATGACCATTTACAGACTGGGAAACCATAACTTGCTTATGTTCACAAATCTAGAAAATGTCAAGGCAACAATATAAACCCAGGTCTGTCTGATTCCAAAATCCAGGAATCAAACTATTCCATGGATACTGTATCTTGGGAATCTAGGAGAAACTCATCAGAAATAAATCAGCAAAACATGGGAATATAACGGACAAGTTCAGCTTCAGAGCTACAAGGTCTACTTCAAAGTTTCTGTAAAAGAAATAGGTTGTTTATATAAAAGAAATTCTGCACTGAATGACTGCACAAGATGATCTTTATGATCCCTTCGAATTTGTAAATCTCCAAAATTAGATCCAAGTGCTCAGAATTACATACATCAGGACTGCCAACTCTTAGATCCCAGGCAGGCTGTTTCATGATACTCAGTCCAGACTACTCCATTCAAACTACATTTTCTGGGACTTCTTCCCTGATATCTCTAATCTTTTATTTGTATCTGTTAACCCAAGGCTCAAAACTGCAAATCTGCTACAATGTAGGGAGGTAACTAATATCTTGTAATGAGGCCAGTAACACGATCCATTCCCATGTTTATGTAACATGTAAATGAGGCATCTAGGTACTTTCAATCAATAATATTACTACTGCTCATTTATTAACTCCAATGTGTGCAAAGCTCAGATCATTCCTGAACCTCAAGCTGTTCGGTAAATCGAATATCCACCTCATCAGACTCAGGAAAAAAGGGAAAAATCCAAGTAGCACTATTAAGTTCACAGTGATTATCTAGCTTAAAATTTTCATCCCAAGCAGGATTTGTAGAGTTCTCAGTTTGTGCTATAGAGTAGTAGTCAGAAAAGTAAAACATTCAATGAAAACCATGAAAAACCATCTTCCATTTCACATAAAACTTTATCTGCACAAAAATAACAAGTTTAAGCTTCAGACAACTTTGTTAATGAAAGACTTAACATTCTAGACTTAAGACGTTTCTAGCCAACGAAAAAAAACAACCCACAAAAATAAATGTCATCTAAAGCGATATGACGAGCCCTTGAGAGTTTTCAAAAACAAACGATGAACATAAAAAATGATTCAAATCTACAGGCATAGGAAAAAAATAAACACTGACTCGTTGTCTACTACAACCACCGAATCTTCAATATTTCCTTAGATGTCGTTCGTACGTAGACGAATGAATAACTGTGTCAACTCTCCATTTTTCTGGTCGCTGCATGGTCTACCCACGTTTCTGTCCATTGACAGTAAGCTACCTCCGTGCTCAGCTCATCTTTTTTACCACAGGGTGGGGGAAGGGAGAGCTAAAAGTTACTCCACTTTACTGTTTTTATTCTTCTCGTGTGGAAAAAAAGGTTGAAATGAAGCCACAATATTTTACTCATCTAACCGCTCCAACTCTGTAAGCGGGCCTTCATAAATGGGTCACTAGCCCTGGGCAGACCTGAGATCAAAACGGCAAGCGAATTTTGAGACTTTCCATATGGGATAAGCCATGGGGCTCAATTCCCAACTTTCTAGTCTCATTCCGGACAGAGACTCCGGACCACAAAGCTTGCACGTGGGCCAGCCCGGCCACTGCTGTCATCTCTCGTAGCCAGTTGGCGGGTGGGATCCAGGCCCGAGCGCGGACCCTCAAAGGGCAGGGGCCCAGGCCGCCGCCCTCGGCGAGGGAGTCCGAGGGGCCACGCCGGCCGTCTCCGGCCCATATGGCCGGCAAGCGCAGGAAAGAGGGCACTGCCGGGCCCTCCGCTCGTGCCTGGACCCACGGCCCGCAGGCCCGGGCGACGCCCCTGGGCCCAGAGTCCGCCTGCCCGCTCGCCCGCGGACAGCCCTGCCAGCCATAGCGCCGGCCCGCTTCCGCGCTGCCCAGCGCCCCAGCCCGCACCCACCTTGACGTCCTCGTCCTCGTCCTCGCCTTCCCATCGGTCCCCGCCGGCAGTGCCGCCGCCCCCCACCTTTCGCACGGGATCTTCCACGGAGAACGTGTCCGCGTCTACGGAAGAGAGCGAGCCGCATTAGTGTCTGACTCGGCGTGGAGCCCGCGCCGGCCCGGGCCCTGGCCCCGGAACTTCTCCTCACCCCAGGAGTCGGAGTCCCCCGCCGCTGCCGCCGCCGCCGCCGCCGCCATCTCGAACCGGGTGTGAACGTGCGTGAGAGGAAGAGCTAGCGAGGAGGTAGCGCGGCGGAGGTGAGTCACTGGGCTTGCTCTCGTTGGCCGGCGCGGGGCAGGCTGGGACCGTGGCTGACTGTGCGCCAGGGCCCAAGCCCCGCCCCTTCTGGCGGCCGCCACGGCGAAGCGAGCGGGCAGGAAGGGGGCGTGGACTCGAGGATGGCGGGGTAGTGTGTCCAGTTTCCCAGGACGCGAAACAGTCCTGGAGCTTGTGGGTCGGGGACGCCGCTGCCCCGGCTTGGGCCCCAAGAGGAAACGTAAGTGCAGGGAAGTTAATAGGAAGGTCCCTTGCCTGGCGCTTGGCTCTCCTCAGTCCTCGCCGACCCTCCCCTGCTAACCCCATCCCCGCTACGACCCGAGGGTGCACCCTCCCTTTGGTCGCTGTGATCACCGCCCTTGGCCGCTGGCTGATACCCAGGAGACCCCGCACCCCATCCTCTCCACGCTGCGTTCACAAGAGGGCTCTGAACGCCATGCCCCCCTGTGGGGGCGGTGGACGGGCCTCCCAGAGCCCCCGAGGGTGCAGTCGCGCGCTGGCGGGGAGGGGGCCACTCGAAGCCCGCGTGCTCTGGGCGCTGGTGAAGAAGCGAATGGAGAAGGCCGCGTTCCTGGCAGCCTTCCCAGCCAGCTTGGGGCACGTTTGTCTCGAGTTAGTGACGAAGGGATCGAAGAGAGTCCCAGTCTTTGAGGCTTTCCCTTCCTGTGAGCCCCTTGAGGCCAGCACATTGATTTTTTTTCTTTCGCAGAACAATTTCGAAACTACTCAATCTGTGCTAGGCATAAGCTGTAGCTTTGTCCTCAATCGACTAGCAAAGATAGACGTGTAAACAAATTTCGACGCAGTGTGATGACTGCAACAAAAAGCATTATGAGGTTAAATGTAAAAAGGTAACATTAACGGTGGCGGAGGGCCGGAGGATGTAGGAAAGGCTTCCTGAAGTAGGCGCTGGTGAAACTGGAGTTTGAGAGACCAGGGGAAATTTGATCAAGCGCATTTCCGGTAGAAGGAACTCCCGTGGTCCCTTAACTTACTGGAGCAATCGGAGATAAACTGAGCAGGTAAACTGATTATAAAGGGCTTAAAATGGGCTATCCTCTGTCCTTGGGCCACTGGGCTCCACTGCAGGGTTTTGAGGGGCAAACCGTCTCATGTATTTTGATTTTTGTTTTTATTGTTTTCGTTATTTTTGTATATATAATACATGTACTTGGTACAACATTCATGTTATAAAAGCGTGGATACAACAATCAGCTACTCTGTTCTTTCTAGTGAAAATCACTGTGCTCTGTTTCTTGTGTATCTTTTTCAGAGAGTCTACAAATATTTTATAAACAAGGTCTTTCAAGAGCTATTCTACAGCTCAGTTAAAGTGTGAGAGGCAATGATCTACAAACATCCGTTTATAAAGGGGGATTGGAAGGAGGCAAGACATAGGCAGGGAAAGGCTAGAATTTGAGTCCCTAAGGGCACAGTCTATCTCATTCACAATTGTATCTCCAACATTTGGTCTAGTACCTAATACATAAGTATTTTATAAATAATTAAATGAGAAGAACACATGCCTAAATTAAGGCAGTGGCAATGGAGAGGAAGGAAGCAATCTGAGAAATATTTAAAGGTCAGAGTCAATAGAACTTAGTGACTGTAATGGTTAGTTTTACGTATCAACTTGGCTAGGCCATGGTATCCATATTACTCAGTTTTTGGTCAAACACCAGTCTAGTTGTTGCTATGAATATATTTGTTAGATGTGATTAACATTTAAATCAGTAGACTTTGAGTAAAGCAGATTACCCTCCGTAATGAGAATTAGCTTCATCCAATCAGTCCAAATTAAGACAAGATTCTTAGGAAGAAGCAATTCTGCCTCCACCTTCTGTATCAAATTTTTCTTGGGTGTCCAGCCTGCTTGCCTGCCCTGTAGGTTTCCTACTTACCAGCTCCCATAATCATGTGAGTCAATTCCTTAAAATAAATCTCTATTTATATGTATACAAAATATATATATATATAAAATATATATCTTATTGATTCTGTTTCTCTGGCCTTTGGAGATTGAGTGACACCCATCTAATTGCTCAAGTCAAAAACTTTAGAGCTATTGTTGATTTCTTCTCTCTCACTCCCTAAATTCAAACCATCACCAAGTTCTGTAGTTGTACCTTCGACATTAATCTTGAAGCCATTTAATTACCCTCAAGTCTCTTGCTACCACCTTAATCCAGGCCGTTTCTAGACCAGCGGTCCCCAACCGTTTTGGCACCAGGGACTGGTTTTATGGAAGACAGTTTTTCCACGGATGGGACTGGGGAAGGCAGAGTTCAGGTAGTGATGTGAGCGATGGGGAATGGCTGTAGATACAAATGATGCTTCTCTCGCTTGCCCATCGCTCACCTCCTGCTGTGCTGCTGGGTTCCTTACAGGCCAGTAGGGGCCCGAGGGCCACGGGGTTGGGGACCACAGCTCTAGACTGTTATACTTTAACAGCCTCCCAGTTGGTCTTCATTCTTCCACTCTTTCCCCTTTACAATCCATTTACTACACACCAGGCAGTTTTCGTCTTTAAAAATGTAAATCAGGGTTGGGTGTGGTGGCTCACGCTAGCACTTTGGGAGGCCAAGGCAGGAGGAGCTCAGTTCTAGACCAGCCTGAGCAAAAGGGAGATCCTGTCTCTAGTAAAAATAGAAAAATTGGCCAGGTGTCAAGCGCACACCTGTAGTCCCAGCTACTTGGGAGGCTGAGGCAGGAAGATCACTTGAGACCAGGAGTTTGAGGTTGCTGTGAGCTGCAAAGATACCACTGCACTCTACCAGGGGCAACAGAGGGAGCCTGTCTCAAAAAAAAAAAAAAAAAAAAGTAAATCAGATTGTGACACCACTTGCCTTCAGTTGAAATCCCTTTAGTGGCTTCTTATTTTTAGAATAAGGCCTAACTCTTACTGACTCCTACCTCCCACCAATCCCCTCGTGCTATTCTCTCTTATTAACTTTATTGCTACTGGCCCTTTAAAGCTCCTAAGCTTTTTCCTGTTTAGTGGCTTTGTACTTAACTGTTCTACCTTCAGTGTTCTTGCCACACTTTGCATGGTATCTTCTCTTCTTCCTTCACAAAAGTTCAAATGTTACCTTTGCAGAAAGTCCTTCCCTGATCTCCCTCCTGCAAGAAACCTCTCCAGTTACTCTCTTTCATCACTCTGTTTTTGTCATAGCATTTATCACAATCTGGAATGATCTTGTTTATTTAATGTCTTTTTGGAGCATAGGGATCTTGTCTATGTTCTTTACTACTGTATTTCCAGTGCCTGGCATATAGTAAATGCTCCATAAATGTTTTTGAAAATGACTGAATGGCGCCTCTCATCGTAATAAGGAATACAGAATAAATTAAATTTGGCCACACAGATCTTGACATTATGCTGTGGGACATCCAAATGGAAATATTTAATACACAATTGAACTAGAGAGTCTGGACTATAGATAGAGAAATAGGAGTCATCTGATTATGGTGGTGGAGGAAATCATGTGTAAGTAGAGGCTATGTGACGATGGCACAGAATGAGAGACAACCTTGAAGGATGTCAACATTTAAGCAGCAGCCAGAGGAAAAAGATACAGGGAGGATAGTTAGGTTTTTAAAAAATTTTGTATCCTTCCAATTCTACCATATGTGTGGGTTTCTTTTTTTGTAAAAAAAAATTAATAATTTTTAAAAAAATACTGTAGAATGTGGTATATTCAATTTACTTCTTGGAGGTCAGAAGACCTGGTTCCAGTAATTCAAATTAGATTATATTGAACTGAACACTGGACACTTTTGGTGAAGGGGGAAGAGCTCACAAGATTCCTCCTTTTCTGGTAATTGTCCTAGTACACAGGAGTAGGTAGGCTCCCTAAAGCCATGTTTGCTGCCTTATCATAGCTGATAGGGGGAAGGGAGCTAGTCAGAAGCCGATTAACTGTGAGGGTGATGAAGCTTGAGCTTCAGGGCCCCTCATTGTGTAGCCCCTTCCATTCTTCAAGAAAGCCTCCTAAATTGTATGTGCTTCAAGCCATATAAAATCTGGATTTGCTCCTCAGTGGGTATAAGTAACCCAGTGGAACCATCACATTTTGTGGTAGCTAGTCTCCAACAGTGGCCTCCCCAATGAACAGTATTCAAACCCTTATGAATTCTCCTCCTCTTGAATCTGGGCTGCCCCTATGATTCATTTTTGACCAACAGAATAGGGCACAAGTGCCTACGCCATACATAACGTACCTTGCAGCTTCCATCTGTACTTTTGGAATGCTCACTCTGGTGGAAGCCAGCTATCATTTAAGAAGTCTTACTACCCTAAGACCACCATGCTGTTAATAAGTTCAAGTTAAACACATGGAGATGCTGTATAGAGAGAAATACTCAGCAAACCCCTGCCTGTTCCAGCTAGCCCAGCTGAGATGCCCACACATGAGCATGAAGAAGCCATCTTGGACATCCATCCTAGTTGAGCCTTCAGGTTATTCCATCCCCAATCACCATATGAATGCAACCACAGAAGACCCTAAGGGAGAGTTGGCCAACTGAGCCCAGTCAACCCCCTGATCTGTGACAGATAAGTTATTTTAGGTGTCTGAGTTTTGGGGTGAATTGTTATGAATTTAATAGATAACTAAAAGATTCTCTTTCCCAGGACTTTAGAATTTGGAACTCGAGACTCCTAGAGCCTGGGAGTTGGTGGTGGTGGAGAACAGCATCCTGAAGGGAGGGCCACAAACTCCTGCTGAGGTGATGATTTCCCAAGCCACCTTACTTCCTCCTGCCTTCCCTGAGGTCCAGTTCTCCAGCTCTTCCTTAATTGCCATGAGGTACCACAATATCTTAACAGTAAATTCAGTTTTGGCCTCAGCTAAAAATCTTAAATACATCCTAGTGCAGTCTAATTGCAGTTAAGAAATCTTGAGAGGCTAATTCTCTGGTATACCTAAGTCTGTATTTGGCACATAGTAGGCACTTAATAACTGAATGACTGCATCAATATATTTCCTTGAAGAACTGGGTTCTTTTCCAAGAAAAACCTGTCCACCAGGCCATTGTTTCTTTTCATGAAGGGTAGTCTCAAAGGAAAATTACTATAGCTGGGTCCCAAAAAAGCAAGTGTTTATTACTAGTAAGCAAGCACTCTGCATTGTAGCAGTAACTGAACCAGGAAATAGTAAACAAGTGGCTAAGAAGATGCCACATCCAAATTAACTACCTCAAGGTGGAGTCTCAGGAAAGCAAGGCTATATATATATCTGAAGTGGTAATGTAGTTAATTATTTGTATTGGTTGAAGAGGTTTTAAGACAATGTGTCTTTAAAGAATGTTGACAGAAAAAGTGAAATATAGGGAAGGGGAAGCCAAAGAACATTTTGAGTCTCCAGAGAAAAAGGTAAGCTGACCTGCAGTCTTTTAGCAAGTATATATCTAGTGGAGATGAGGGCATCCTCTTGACTTGATATTAGCCATTAAGGTTCTCTTTCAGTAGACTCCCTCTCTGGTTCTTCTCTTACCAAGCAGGCATCTAATTTAGTTTCTTAAGGGAGGAAACCTGACAGTAAATGAATAAAATTGAAATCTGGTGTAAAAATTAGTCTCTTGTGACTGTGATTAGTGTGAACCAGTTTCCCTGAGTCTCATCAATTTTGTATGCACTGAATGAATCAATTTTCTGGACTCAGAAGTCCAAACTCTGAAATGTGGGCTCATTTTTTCCTTCATTTATCAAACAATTATTGAGTGCCTACACTGTACCAAAGTACTCTTCTAGGTTCTGGGGATATTAACTTCAAAGTGTTAACCCATATAAAATTGAAAATGGAATGTGGGGGTTGAAGGTACTATGGAAAAATACATGGGCTATGTGTATGTAGCATTAATAAGTTTTTGAAACAAATTGAGAATTCATTCACAATATTGTACATACTTTTTCAAATGAGGAAGCAGGGAAACACATGTTTACAACTATATGTTAGGGACTCCACTTAGTCCTTAAAACTAACCTGCGATTCACATGCTAAGTCTCTAGGGGAATCCTGTAATCACAAATACAGTAACAATTCCCATTTTACAGACAAACAGAATAGGTAATCAATAAATGTTGAACAAAATAACGTTAAAACCTCTGTCCTCAAGAAGTATTATTAAAGGAGAGTAAATGACAGCAGAAGTGAAGCAGAGCTGCTCATGGATTTTATTTAAGAAGTACCTTATGCACCCGTCTCAAAATCTCATAAAGATGAACTAGCTTGAGGCTAAAGGGCAAACAGGGCTAGGTTAAAAACTCCTATGTATAAATTCCAAAATCAGAGTCATTTTTTCCAATGATTTCTTAGGAAAAGATTACATTTTGTAAAGATTTGATATATGTAACTTGATACAGAAACAGCTAAATGAAATTTTTTTCATTTTAAACCAAAACAACAAAAATCTACCCAAGAATCCTGTAAGATATAAAGTGATAGTTGATAGTATCTGTCTCCATTCAACTCCCATACATTTTTCCATACTTTTATAGGGCATCGTAAAATCCTATAGTACCTTCTCATTCCTGTCTGGACAGTGGGAAAAACAAACCTTTCTTCAGGAAGTCCCCAAAATCCACATGGTTAGTAAGCTCTCAGTAAACCAGACAAGCCATATTCTCTTTAGAACCATAACCACCTCTTGAACTCAGACTGTCCACTATGATGCTGTCACCCAATGCATTAACCATTTGTCTTGGAGAAAGGGAATACTTTGCATGAAGAACTTCAGAACTTCTAACTGGTCTCCCACCCACCCATTCTTATTTCTAAAGTGATCTTTTTAAGACCAACTCAATCATTTACTCCCCGTTTGAATGTTCCCTCGCCACAACCAAGCCTAGCTGTAGCCCTTGAATAAATTTTCTGAGGATCTTGATGTAAAATAGTTATTAGCACCCTCACAGCCATTCTCCTTTATGACCCTTTTCCCAACTATAATTAGTCAGTCTTCACTGCTAGATTGTAAGCTTGAGTGCAGCTTCAGTTTTGCTTTGTCATTTACAGAGCCAACAATGTAACATAGTAAGGTAGTGTGATTTCTTAAATGACTTTTTACCGTCATTAGGAAGGTTACTCATAGCCACTTGTTAACACATGAAGTACATTACTGCTTATATTGGTAGCCACTAAATGTACCAGTTCATTTGGTTCATCCGTCACTAAGGGGATTTTTCCTAACTTGGCAGATCCTTTAGGTGAGCTTGCTATCCTGACTTCTCACTTAAGCCATTCAACAATCACTCTTAAATTTCCTCATCACCATTTCTTAACACTCAAAATTTTCATCAAACATGTTCTCAACATGGCTAACCTCTCCATTGTCACTTTCCTAGTCTTCATTTGTTTAAATGCACCCCACTGTTCACATCTTTCTTAAAAATTCTAACATCTGTGATTATGATATTACAATACCCTGATCCTGCTATTCCTTTCTTCTTGCTTCATCTTCCAAAACTCTTGGGTATAGTTCTCATCCCTCTTGTATACCCTCCTTCAGAGAACTACCTGCTTTAACAGCTCTATTCTGGTATCTTATTTGCATATTACTTTATGGTTTATAATATGCTATAATGTTTCATTTGAACCTTTTAATTCTGAAAGGTAGATCTTAGTGCACCCATTTTACAGATGAACAAAATGAAGTTGAGATAACTGCCTTACCTAGTAAGTGGTTGAGTTTTCAGGAACTTGAATTCAGGTCTTTTGACCCTGAATTTCATGCATTAACCACACTCCCAAGTCAACTATTTGCCTGACTGCTTTAAGTGCTCTTTTATTTCTAAAGGATTGCTACAGTGACTCAAACCTGTGAACACCAAATTCCTTTAGAGCTTAGGGAAAATAGTTATCAAAAGTCTCATCACAGAGACTGAGGTGGGACCAGAGTACTATTCTATAGTTATATTGGCTCAAGTTATTTTAGCCTGTACATCAAGTATAAATTTTTCATCTTACATCACTATAATCTGGTTCCTTCTTGCCATCTTATCTCTACTTTTCAAAACCAACCCCTTCTTTATTCAGGTTGGTATCCTCAAGTGTTCTATTTCACCTCTGTTCACAGTAGTTCCAGAAATTAAAAATGCCCTTCCACAATCATTACTTTGTGTAATGGTAAATAAAGAGACCTTGATTCTAGTTCCAGCTCTGTGATCTTGGGAAGACACTCTTCTACTAAACTCATTTCCTTATCTGTAAAATAAAGAGGTACACTTAGAAGTTGGAATTTCCTTCTAGTTTAAAAATTGTACTGTTATCTACAGGTCTACTTGATACCATTGTATATATATTTTATTGGCTTAATTGGTAAATTTGAGAAAGTTTTGTATTCACATACAAACATTATCATACAAGAAAGCCAAGGCTTTGGGAATAGATTATAGTGATAACTAAATTTAAGTCTCCCAGAATAGATACATGGTCTTGGGTCACAGCTTTCTGAGCCCCAATTTCCTTATCTGTTTTTCCTTATCTGTAACCCTCTAAGGTCCTTACAGATTTGTCCTGAAGATTAACATCAAAATGGAAAGGAATGTGAGAAAATTGTATACTTGTAAACAAAACCAGCCCTATACAAATATAAGTTGTTAGAAATTATATTGTTTCTGGTGGTTGATAAAATATAATCAAAGAAAAGTGCTTCCATAAAAGTTTTATTTATCCCCACAACAACCCTGTGAGGTAGGGTGATAAGGGCATTTGAAGATGAGAAAACTAAATCTACATTACTTGTTCACGGCTATACTGCATAGTAAATAAGTAGAAATTAAATTGAAATTTTTAAATGTCCATGACTTTATATTGATTCACGTGGAAACAGGTAGAGAGAATATTAACTCCCCCCTACCTTAATGCCAAAAGGACACTGCCTTGAAAAATCCCATTTCAAAAGATGAAAGTAGTATTTCATTGCTTATTTCTAAAAAGATTTATAAAATAAAAAAATAGTGAAATATTTTACAGGTAATATATATAATGGTCTCATTCAGGGACATGTCCTTCAGCTGTGTATATGATCAACTATTCCAAGTCCTAGAAATGCAAAGTCTTAAAAAAGTATGAAAGACAAAAATGATAATGAGCAGTAGCCTCAATCTTCTTTATTATTCCTCCATGTATCTTGAAAAAGTTCTGTGAAATCTGGTCCCACGTTTAAAAAAGAAACCCTACTACAAAGATAATGTCTGGTAAATTTTTATTTTGTTGCCTAGTCTCAAAACACTGTCACATTACTTAAAACAGTGCACTATTTCCCAAACCTGGCCATTGAGAATCACTGGGAAAGCTTTAAAAAAATATACAGAGATCCACGCTAGAGCCAGTGAGACAATTTTCCAGAGGTAGGCCCCAGGAATCTGTATTTTAAAAGCTCCTTAGTGTAATTCTAATGCAGTCAGGGTTGGGAACCACTGATTTATCTTACTACTATCAAAACCATTAACTAGAATAAATCTGTTGCTTTCATATCCCCTTTTTTAAAAGATCTCAAAACGTGTAATATCCCCAGAACTCTTCCCTCTGAACAAGTAATTTCAATTCAAGATACAGAGAAACATTTTATAAAGATGTATCCTAGTTAGTGAGACTTGGATTCCAGTAATAATTTAAGTAGCATTTAAAGATAAGATACTGAGTTTTGTGGTTCCTATTCTGAAAATCTTAAATGTATGTAATATAGGTTCCTTGTAGGCTTTCAATTTAGGGGAAGACATGAAAAGTAATGACATAAGCACATCAGCACTAAAAAAATACTATACTCAAATATAGCTCATGAGAGGAATAAAAAAGTGAATGAATGACAATCAAAGGCCTTTTGGCCCATACATTTTTGTTCCCAGTCCACTCTTCCCCTATAAGGGGAAATAAAATAAACATTCTTTCCTAGTTGCTTGGCATAGTTATTCAGTGGGTAACTATTAACTAAGTTAATTTAGATACACAAGATTTAAGAGAGATAACAAATAAATACCTAGGAAGACAAAGAGAAGTCAGGTCAGAAAACCTTAACTAGCTAATAATGTAGTATATAACACCATCATATTAGTACAATTATATGAAGGCTTCAGTGTCCTTTACATTTCAGATTTGTGTGATTGACACAGACGTGGAAGAGATCTGGTCCTTATGAAGAATTCTGTGCTCGCTGGCAAGATTTGTAGGTATAATGAAATGTTTTCTTCACTGATGAGATGAAGTCTCTCTGTTTTTCAGGCAAGTTGACTGAACAGAACAATGAGAAACAAACTTCTTTAGAAGGTTGAATGAAAATAATATATCTAGCTGAAAAAGTCATTGGCCAAAGATACTTTTCTAAAAAAGCCATTCTATGTTAACCCTTAAAAAAAAAAGAGAGAGAAATATAAAAAAAAAACAATGTACACATCCATTTCACTGATAGTTACAAGAAAATAGCTGTTTATAGAAGTTACATAATGCTTTCAACAAATCCCCAACAATTTTGGGGAAACAGATAAAGCCATCAGGTAAATAAATATACATACTAGCTAATATAAAACAATTTATGGTTACGAATTGTCATCAATTTTTTTAGGACCCAAGGAGAAATATGGTGATATAAATCTGATTAGGGCTACATATATTACATGGAATTAAAAAACACAACTGATTAAAACATCCTCTAACAATGATACAAATATTTAAAAGAATGTCTTAAAAGTCAGACATTTATTACTGGAAATAGCACAATTTTAATATGTACTTCAGAGTTTTAATGTGTATACAGGTCACTTTTGCTGTGTCTCATCAGGTATCAATCTCTCCTGCATTTACTACAGTCAGTTTTTTAGGAGTTCACATTTTCTGTGTGAGCGGAAGGGGCTGGGCACATCTAAATTAAAAAAATATACACCTCCAGTTAACCAAATGGAAGTGTTTAACATTTACCAACAGAGAAAGACAAGACAGGGGTGGGTAATGGGAAGATAAAACATTATATTAAGATTGAAGGAAGCTAAATTGTCTCTTTATAAATTATTTTAAATTTTTATTAAATTTAAAATGACCCAAGTAAAGTAATGAAGAAAAAAATATATTAATTTGGTCTCAAGAAATTTTCTCAGGCCATATAAAATTTCCCTTAGTTTATGTCTTTATGGAAGCTTGTTATACTTGATTCATTTATCAGCTGACTTAAAGGAACAATCTCCTAGCATGGGACCGAAAACAACTCTTACCATTAATAAAAGACAATTTAAAAAATGATGTTTATTATTAAAGTGCCCACCGGCACAATGATATAGGTGCTTACATCTCCCTTTAAATTATGGGAAAGCCCTTTGAAACTGTATTTACTTATTCAGGAAAACTTTCAGCAATTATAATGTGTGCTGAAAGTTCAGATCTTGTACAGGGTTTGGGTTTTGCTGTTTGAGCATAAAAAGGAGTGGAGCAGGGAGAAATGTAACTAGGTTCACAATTTTGAGCAAGAGCATATGTAAAGGTAACGTATGTACATTTTATTTCAAGAAAGACAAGACAAACAGCGTAAAGATGCCCATATGCCCTAAAGATAAATACATTTCAAAGATTCTCATTAAAATGAATCTGTAGTATTTTTTCCTGCAAGCAAAATACCTTTCTTTAAATTAAAAAAAAAAAATCAGTATTCTGAATTGCAAATGCTTTTGCTTTTTTTGCAGAAAATCTGCCATGATTATTTTTTTAATGAATAAGGATTTTCCACAAAACAGGCTTGCTCTACATGCTAGATTTTTAAACATTTCAGTGACACAATATGCTAACTACATACACAACAGATAATATAGTAAGAAAACACTCAACCTGATGAAAAGTTAAAATCTTCATTAATACACTGAAAATTGACATAACTCATGCCTTTAAAATCAAAAATACAAAAATTAAATGTTTTCCTAAAAAGATTTCCTTATTTTAAGGATTCATTTGAAAATGAAGCTGCATGTAATTTGTACAGTAAGTTGTACAAGTAAACAGGTAATATACATAAAAAATTAATTGACATACTCAATTATCAGTTGTCCACCTTTAATTTCCAATACTGTACTTTCTTAACAAGCATACAAAATATCAAACTTCTCTTTAGAAAAAGTGCTGTTCTTTGACATCCTTTACATAAAAACAGTCTGAGCCTGTGGCATGTTAATGCAGTTGAGAGGCAAAGCATACTAACTTTTACAAATTCTACCTTCCATAAAAAGCCTCTCGAAAAGGAGATTACACGCCACTATAAAAATATCAACCTCTTGTGGTAGCTGCATTAGAGAACCAAGGCTTGAAGACTATTTTCATATAGCATAGAAAAACCACTATGAGAGCATATTAACTGCATTGGTGGCTTGGGAGTGTACTGTGCCACAGGATTATGCATAGCTACTGTTAGGTACCAAGACTGTTACACAGAGTTTTAAATTGATTGTAACCGAGAGCATAACAGAGGTACTACCAGCCCATGCAAAATAACTAAAAATACTGAGTCACTGTGCTGAATACTTCATTCCTGGAGAAAACCAAAGGCAGCAGTAACTAAATCAAGCCCAACAGGTGACCAAACCCATTCTCCTCAAAGATTGGTGAGCACAGTGAAGTCTGAGGTATACCTTTATCCATTAAATCTGTGTGCCATTGCAAGATATTACCATTTGGGAATATACGCCATCACAATGGTTTAAATCTTTTGAATATTAGTCATTCATATATTCTTATCTACCCAGTCTCTTGATTTTTGTAAAGATTTCACCTACAGTAGAATATTACAGAAACAAAATATAAATGCATGTCTTCTAAATGAAACTTACATGGACTAAAATAGAGAATATTTTTAAACAAATATACAATATGCAGGCAGACAAAGCAGGAAAACGGCCATTCAAATGTATAATAAAAAACTAAAAATTGACTATTTCCAGAAAACTATGAAGCGCCTCAACTAAAAGGAATGCATAATGAAATTCTAATCTAATATAGGTCAAAAATGTAAAAAGGTTATAAACCTTAACAGGAAAAATAAAACAACTTTTACTGGCCATTCCTGTTGAAATGAGAATCGTAAAGTAACAGAAAAGTGGCTACAAACCCACTTAGAGCACCAAACAGAGAGAAAATAAAAGTCCATTTTCATCTCTGTTATTATCATAAAATCCTGTGTGACTACAGGTCAAACTGCTGGTGGCAGAAACAGAATTCTTTATAAACTGCAGATGTCCTGTACATAAAAAAATTTCACTGGAAATTGCACTAGTTCTAAAGACTCTTCTGTTTTAGCCTACCTACTGTATGTATTCAATCTGAGATAGATAAAGTCTCTTTCTGTAACCCTTGATTATTATTGGGCACCAAAGATAAGAAAAGCAAGACAGGGTACAAAAATGCAAAATTTCAACAGTAATGGCGATGTTTTTGTCTTAGTCCAAAAGGGTCCTCTCCCCCTTCAGTGATTTGACAAGTCTTTGTACTTAATCTGGGGGCAGCAAATCATGCAAGCGAAATCTGTCTCTGATGTGAGGTCGAACATCTTCATTCTGTGTGGAAAAAGAGACAATTTTTTGAAAGCCACATAATTTCAAAGATATGATTATAACATTAGAAACATTCTTTGCAGAGAAAATATACTATTTTATTTTATAATTAAAATTTTATTATTGTTTGTCAAATATAGATATACTACACAGACATAATTAACTCAATTAAATTTAGGTTAAAGAAAACTTTCATTAAAGTTTTAATTTCATAAGAACAATGAAGCAATAAGAGGCCAAACAAAAACATAGCTAAAGGGGTTAAGCCACTGAATTCTACTTTCTACATTAGTCTTTAAAGTTGACTGATCCATGGATATAGAAAAATAATTCTGAGAATAAAGTTTCAGTGACATAGCATTAATTCTAGTTGTGAATTATGAAAGCAAAATGGAATCAATGTTATTTCAAACCCAATCTGTTAGTGATTTATAAGAGGAAGTCTACTGAAATAAACATTCAACCTATAAATTTAATACTGATAAGCATAATTTTAATATATAAAGTTCAAAAAATGCACATAATGCTTTTTAACCTTTGCCCCAATCTCCCACCACAGTTGACTTTATTTATTTATTTATTTAGTTATTTATTTATTTTAGAGAGATGGAGTCTGGCTGTGTTGCCTAGGCTGGCCTCGAACTCCTGGGCTTGTGATCCTCCCACCTCAGCCTCCCAAGTAGCTGGGACTACAGGTGTATGCAACCACACCTGGCTCATAATTGACTTTAAATGTCAGTATGTAAGATGAAGAAATTAAAAAGGAGATTTATTTTAATATAGTTGAGCAAACAGAAACACAATATGAAAAGATAAATTATAAGATATACTTACCAGTTCTACAAGCTTCTCCAGAAATGGAATCAATTTTAGGAGTTCATTGTCATTTTTATCCATAAACCAGCTTTCTATAGGGATTCCATTAGAAAGCTAAAACGATAAATAAGTAATTAAATCCACTTTTTACTTATATTTTGCCTAGTTTGGAAAAGCTTAAAAAAGAAAAGAACAGATTTAAGTAAACACTGCTTTAAAAGTTCCTTTTAAAAGGAATACCACCAGAGTTTTCACTGACAACTCAATAGTACAAGAGACAGATGTTAAAGAATAACTTGAAGCCTCTTGGTTTTTCAGTGTCATTTCTTCTCAGTGTATATAAAACTAAACAAGAAAGTTCCATTAAACCAAGTTTTACAGGGGTCATTAACATAATTTAAAACATTCCTTTATTCATTCAAGAAGTAATGACAATTAGTACAATGCTAGGCATTGTGAATGAAGGGATATTGCCAATCTAAACAGAGAACAAGAGCAGAACACATATACTTTTTTTTTTAAACACAGGGACCATTGTCCCATTCATTATTCTTTTCCCAAAAAGCAGCATGATAACCTGAAACATAGCAGAAACATTAACAAACTGACTCAGTGGCATTTCACTGAAGAAGAGTCTAAAAACAGTGTTATATATGAAATAGAGGATAACTGAAATGATTTTATCTAGGAACCAAGATGAAATTCTTAAAAACATATTTTAAAAGGCAAGCAAATAAAAGTAGGGATCTAAAGAAAACACATTTCAGTATCATATGCAGCTGTTCCCTTTTTTGCTTTTTATTATGGATATTTTGACACTCAAAAGTTAAGGGCTACTCTTGTTTTCATTTATACTCCCCATCCACTTTCCATTATCCCTATTCTGCACCGATTTACTGTAAAGCAAAATCTCAGAAATCTGTCACATGGACATATTTGTAATGGAAAATATATCTTGCGACGATGGCTCTTTAGTTACAGTTATATTTCAAAGGAATGTTAACAAAGGGTACAAATAGATTGACAGAATAGTCTAAGAAAATAATTCATAATGTGAAACCAAATAAACAGACCAGAAGAACACAGTTAAACAAATTATGTGATTAAAATTACTGATTTAATGACTGTTAAATGACATATATCTTATAGTTCCTTCTTAATCGGATTCACTACTCAGATTTTTCTTCATTTATGTTGCATTTCATTTAAAAGAAAAATTTCCGCAAGGAATATATGCTTTGGCATTTCTGATTCTAAAAACTGACACACTAAATGGAAATTCCACCAGTGAAAATTCTCTTGTTCTTCTCTCATCATTTTCTGTTTGCCAGTATTTGTCTTCATTGTATTTTTTCCAATCTGAATTTAACAACTTCTTCCTACCTGATATGCAAAGGCTTGTGGTGAGTTGTCAATTATTATAGTTTTTGAAAGATCTCTTCCAAGGATATTTAAGTCTTTTATATAGTTTCCTTGCACACACACACAATGTTCACGGAAAAGCCGGTGCCTAAACATAAAAATAAAAACAATCTCAAAAAAAAAAAAAAGATCTCTAAAAAGTACAACATATACTGAAATATGTAACACATACATATACCATAGGCTTTACAGGTTAAGCCTTATTATTCTCTCTCTCTCAAAGGAAATTCAAATATAAATGTGGGCCTAAGCTTTGGGCTACCATTTTACTATAAAAATTCTTAGGATTTATTGAAACCTTACAACCAAATATTACTATGCCTTAAAGAACTTTGGTTTATCCCAAAATGTTATAATATTAAATTATAAAGGGGGATTAAAAACTCTAAATTGTTTTTGTAGTTTATTTACCCAGAAAAGCTCAGCTCAGATGCAGCATCTGGTTGTCAGCGAGGTCCTGCTTTTTAACCAATTTTCCAGATGGTTGACTGAGGCACAAGGAGGTCAAGTGACTTGCCCAAGGTCACACAGTAAGTCAGTAGTTAGCCCCGCATTGGAACCCAGGATCCTCCTGGCTCCCAGTCCTTTGCTCTAACCAGTAGAACACACAGCCTCCCTATCCCTGTACATGCCAGAATAGAAAATATAAGAAGGAATGTTTTTGTGTTGGCATTTTTTAAAGTGTTTTTTTAGTTTTTCTTATAATTTTAGAAAAAAGGTGCTAAGGCCAAAACATTCCATCATTTCAACTTTTCCTAAATTAGTGTATGTGTATGATCATTTGAAAAGAGTGATTGAATGAAATGATGAATTCAGATTTAAATATTATAAATGTCAGCGGATGTTTCATCAATTTTAGATACTAAATATAAAAATGCTAAATCATTTTAGAAAGCTATCAATGGTTTTACAATAATAGTTACATACTACAGTAATTATGTAGTCTCAATTTATACTCAAAATATTAGTCTCTGAATATTATAACTGATACAGATATATTGATGTTTTTCACTTTGAAATACTCCATTCTGTACACATTAATTAGCTGGTAATTTGTCCTTTGCCACTAAACAACTTTTCAGGAGCTAGGGCCTACTTATACTTGTATTTTTAATTACATACTTTCAAGAAAGGGGTATTTTCTACCCACAAAATCTGTCACATTACTACCAAAATTAAATAAATAAATAAATAAATCACATACACACAAGTACAATCTCAACCTTAAAAAATATCAGTGCCAGTGGTGATGGCAAGGAGGAAGAATTTTACAAATAGTTCTTTCCCCTCTTATTGTAATCTAGGAATATTTTAATAATAATAGTCAAATGGTCATCTGCCTCTGGAAGATTTAAGACAATCCTATTTTGAAAAAAAACAAAGACTAGATAAAATAATTCAAGTCCTGGTTGGGCCTAAGTAAGATTCCGTATTTTATTTCCATAAACATTTGGATATGAGGAAATTGGAGAGGCAGGTACAGCACATGATGCAAAAGTCACTGTTGATGCCTCTTCGCCAACAGTAGCAAACTTGCTGAGACAAGAGACAATTGAAGGCTGGGCGCGGTGGCTCACGCCTGTAATCCTAGCACTCTGGGAGGCCAAGGTGGGTGGATTGTTTGAGCTCAGGAGTTCGAGACCAGCCTGAGGAAGAGTGAGACCCCGTCTCTACTAAAAATAGAAATTATATAGACAGCTAAAAAAAAATATATATATATATATATAGAAAAAAATTAGCCAGGCATGGTGGCACATGCCTGTAGTCCCAGCTACTCGGGAGGCTGAGGCAGGAGGATTGCTCAAGCCTAGGAGTTTGAGGTTGCTGTGAGCTAGGGTGACGCCATAGCACTCTAGCCCAGGCAACAGAACAAGACTCTGTCTCAAAAAAAAAGAGAGAGAGACAGACAATTGAATATGTATGTGGATACTATGGTTATTTTAATTAAATTACACTAAAAACCCGCCAGCCATTCAGGAATCTGAGGGTCCGTCTGCATGTATTTGCAGTGTTAGAAAAAAAAGAGATGCCAGTCATCCAATAGCAGATCCTCCATGTCAACAAATTTGCATTTGAAACTCAAAGGATTCAGAGATTACAGAATTTTTCAGAATCTACCTTGTCACCAACATAGATAATCCCCTAGCATTCTAACAAATTCAATTTACTGTTCAAAAAGCTCTTATTTCAAGTCTTTCAAAATATAACTAGATAAAACAAAAGGAAAACTCCCAAATATGTAGATTTTATAAATCTAGTTTTAAAGAGAAGTATTAATTTATAACACATTAGAATAGCATGACTATTATTTGTTCCCCCATAAAATGAAAGCTACAAGAGGGAAGGGTTTGTTGCTCACCACTGTTCCCTGGAACACTGGAGTCATCAAAGCAAAATCATTTGTATACTTTTATTAAAGTTAGGTAAAATGAGCACAAATTACAATAGACTTTTGTGGATAGAAAATACCATTTCTTATTTGTATAACTGTAGCTTACTTATTTTGATCCTTTAGATTAAAAAATAAAAGATGTTACAATTCTATTTAGAAGGAAAAACACCTCTAAAATATGGACATTAGGAAAAGCCTTTCAGTGTAATTGCAACCACTCAATAATAAAGGTATTATTAACAGTAGAAAATTAAGTTTAGGATTTCCACTAAGACAATATGGGGAAAAGTATTCAAGGAAATTAACACCTAGCTATTAAAGCTTTTATGGGCCTGGCCGGGCGCGGTGGCTCACGCCTGTAATCCTAGCTCTGGGAGGCCGAGGCGGGTGGATCGCTCGAGGTCAGGAGTTCGAGACCAGCCTGAGCAAGAGTGAGACCCCGTCTCTACTAAAAATAGAAAGAAATTATCTGGCCAACTAAAAAATATATATACAAAAAAATTAGCCGGGCATGGTGGCTCATGCCTGTAGTCCCAGCTACTAGGGAGGCTGAGGCAGTAGGATCGCTTAAGCCCAGGAGTTTGAGGTTGCTGTGAGCTAGGCTGATGCCACGGCACTCACTCTAGCCCGGGCAACAAAGTGACACTCTGTCTCAAAAAAAAAAAAAAAAAAAAAGCTTTTATGGGCCTTTTTTGTCATCATCTGTCAGCTTTTGGTCAAAAACTCAAAAAACTAACTAACTCCTTCCTCTTAAAGGATACATCAAGTCTGCTGCAGTCTTAATATGTCACTTCAGTTGACAGAAATAATGGAACTAATTTTCCAAATGTTTTAAAATCACCCAGAGAACTCCCACCTAACTAGGAACACAGTGCATCTGCTCACTCCAGGCACACACAAGGAACAGAGTCCTGAATAAACCAACTGTAATTTCCAATTAAATTCATGTAACATTTCCTTTCCATGGAAGATAAATTTGCTCTTGGAAAAAAGCAAAAGAGTTTAATTTGATCCTTTCTGTGAAAAATTAACTTTTATTTCTCCATGCCATTAAAAAGGTAATAAAACATGCATTATCTTTGACACATAAGAAGGTGAAACATCATGCACATAGTGGAAAAATTTCACACAGTCCTCCACCCTCCATCTCCCCCCAATCCCAAAAGAAATGAGGATATAGATGTCACATTGAATAAAACATGTTTGATTTTTGTATTCTTTAAAGAACGTCTGTCTGGAGGTAAATCATTAGGAACTCTTAAACAGTTTTGGGGCTTTAAAAAATTCATTTATTTTCACCATTCAACACAATTTAAATCTCTACATATGCAGCCAAATGAAAATGGCCATTAAAATTAAATAAAATGAGCAACTTAATAGATGAGTGTGACAGACATTTCCACTATTTCTTAATTAAATTTACCTGACCAGTTGCTTTTTAGGGTCTAGTATGTTCAGTAACTTGTCTGCATACACCTTCTTAGAAGCAGTAAAAAGAATGATCTATAAATTCAGGGGAAAAGAAGTAATCATTATACATCGTCTAAATATGGGTACTATACTAAATAAAATAAAAATACATATGTAATCAGCTTAAGCCTGTGTACCTCATACATCTGAGACATTCGTTCCAGGAATTCCCTGAAGAATGGTCTTAATCTCACATAAACCTGAAGAAATACAAAGATAGGTTTCAGCAAATAACATAAAATGAAAACCACTTATTTTAAAGGTATCTTGTGATCTAACTTTGGACATATAATTAAAAGTTCATTTTTTAAAATAGAAATGTTTACTAAGTACCACTCAAACCAAACATTTCACATACAAGAGATCACTTACAACAATCTTTTGGTAGGGTAATAATAATCATTGGTGATCATTTCACTTTTAATAGTTAAATAGCAGCATACAAGGTAACAGTACTTCATTGGAATATAATTTTAATAAACATTTAAACTAAAAATGAATGGAAGGTGTCCCTCTGAGATTTTGATCCACCAATCAACTCCATCTTCCAGCCAGGTAGCATCCATCCAATTATTAGGCAGGCTGTGTGTCCACCTCTAGCTGACCTGTCTCAATGACCTTCCTCAATAATTACTCAGAATTTCTTCTCAACAATCACCTGCTAAAAATTTCTTTAAGTTTGTTTCTATTAAGGTAAATAATATTCAAGAAGGAGATGTCTGGATTGGTGGGTTTAAAGAACCACAATTTTTCAGATATCAATCTTGCTGTTCTACATTTAATGATTCACATGTGGCATCTAATTTAGCATTACTGGGCTACTTAAGATTAAACATACAACAAACACACCAGTTCTCAAAAATCTGGCCAATGTGTACCCAAAGAGCTGTCTTATATACATTATTTTCTTATTTCTGTGTCTGTCTTCTTGCCAGTATTTAATGTAGCTCTTATAATATACCTTAATATTCAAAAAGCAGAAACATGATCCATGACTATCCACTAAAATTATATTTAAAAAGATGTCTTCAGGAAATTATAGAGAAATAAAAAATTTTTAAATTTTGTACTCCACTCAAAGGTGACTATTAGCTTCAGATACCATGAATAACAAATATTTATTGAACCAGGTTCACTGGATTCAGATTTTTTAAAAACATACTCTCCTCCCCCCCCCAAAAAACACATGAAAACCCCCCAAAAAACATACCCTCTGTGGTAGCAACAAATTCAAATCCAGGCTTAGTGGAGTTTAATTCTGGCATCCATCTACATGGCACAGGAAAATGCCCCTATAACAAAAATCTAGTTCTGGGAATGTTTTAGGGCAAAATGGAGACAGCATGCAAAGGATTCTTGGAAATAGGGACTATGTTTTACCAATCATTATAATTTCCAAAGTCCAAAATATATAAGACAAATATATAGTAGGTACCTGATAAAAATTTGTTCAGTAAATGAAGTAGAATTGCCTAAAGTTAGGCAACAGAGATAAATAAAGAGAAGCAAGCCTACATGACTACAACTACTGAACTTCCTTAAGAACTGACTGCTTAAAGAAGACAAATACTGAATGATTATTACTTTGCTAATATCATTCTGTCCCCATCTCTGGGCTGGATAAAGGTTTGGTTGTTTTTAATCCTATTAGTCTTGGCTAGTAAGAAACAAAGTAGGCTATATACCCCTCTCCTCCTAGCAAACAAAAATAACCAAATCCTTGTATCCAATCGCCATCATTTAGGATGAGGTATAAGAAATTATAATTACTCTTCTAATCAATTTTAACATTTTCATCCTGACATTCAGTATAGTTTGTAGCCTTGGTTGAAAACCACACACATCTTATTTGTTTGGTAAGCCAAATAATGATAGATTTTTGTTTTGTTTCGTGTTTTTTTGTTGAGACAGAGTCTCACTCTGTTGCCTGGGCTAGAGTGAGTGCCGTGGCGTCAGCCTAGCTCACAGCAACCTCAAACTCCTGGGCTCAAGCAATCCTTCTGCCTCAGCCTCCCAAGTAGCTGGGACTACAGGCATGCACAACCATGCCCGGCTAATTTCTCTCTCTCTCTTTATATGTATTTTTAGCTGTTCATATAATTTCTTTCTATTTTTAGTAGAGACGGGTCTCATTCTTGCTCAGGCTGGTCTCAAACTCCTGGGCTCAAACAATCCGCCCACCTCGGCCTCCCAGAGTGCTAGGATTATAGGCGTGAGCCACTGCGCCCGGCCAATGATAGATTTTGATGTATTAATATTACTATTTTACGGGCAAAATCATTTTTATTAACTATGGGTCTTTTCAAAACAGATTTGTGATAGTTAAGAAAAACCAATACTTTTTACGAATTACCTTATTTCAACGTGGATGATAAACTATGAACCATCAAGAGCCTTTTGTTGTCAATGTTCAGCACTTGAATGCATTTAATAACCAAAAATATTTCATTTTTGCATATGTATTTTTCATTTATTTTCAATATCCCTGTTATCACCTGCTTCATATACAAGTTGAGTATCCTTTATCCTAAATGCTTGGGACCAGAAGTGTTTCGGATTTTGGATTTTTTTTCAGATTTTGGAATATCTGCACTATACTAGTTGAGCATCCCTAATCCAAAGATCTAAAATCCAAAATGCTCCAATTGAGCATTTCCCTGGAGCATCATGTCAGCACTCAAGAAGTTTCAGATTTTGGAGCATTCTGGATTTAAAATGATTGGATTAGGGATACTCAACCTATAGTAAACTAAGATAAACAGGACCTCTTGAGATTCATTTCTTCTAACACAACACTGCACAGGAATACTTCTATTTAAACCATACTTTCCAAGCATAAGTGGAACACTGTTCACGGATAACATTTTCCAACCCCTTATACAGTGACTTCCAGATTAGGTCAAAACTGTAACTTCATCATACATTCTACTACTTTGACTATATTTAAATATACATCTTAAAACTTGACAGTGCTTTTAAAATGTGTTTGTTTACCAGGGATAAAAGGTGGCACTGAACATGGAGGGATACCTTGCTAGAGTGTTTCCTTACCATGAGAACAGAAAGAATTGTTGACCGTAATAATACCTATTCTCAGAACAGATTCACCATTTAAACAGGAAGGTGTTTTAGGATTAAAAAACAGATAGAGACTGAGGAAGTTAGTGAAAAAAATAATGTAGAAAGGTACAAAGTAACAATGAGCAGGTCTAGGGTTAGGGCCACATGAGGTACTGTCAGGTGATACAAAGGCAAAATTTGAGAAGCAGAAGTAGAGACAGATATAAGGCCAGCAGTGTTGGCATTTGGATATATTACAAGTGTGAACAGAAATATATACAAATCAAGAAGCACCAAGTATTGCCCAGTAGAAACAAAGAACATTTATCAGGTACATATAACACAATGAGTTTAATTCTTGAGACTGCCATTACTTATTGTGTCATCTCTATTAGGTCACAGAAATACAGATATATAGATGCACACAAAGACATGCCTCCAAATACTTCAAAATCTATTCCATAGATGCCATTAGCTCCATTTTTCTTCTACCTTTATTCTCATACGAAAATTCCTTTCCTGAGCTGCCTACTTCCCATTTTCTTCATTTCCTTTCTCTACTTACTATTTTAACAACCATCCTTCTTCAACTTGCAACTCTTCAAAACTATGTAGTCTCGCAAACGCCAAAACCTTCATTTCAGTCTACAGGGTGAATGTAGCTAAATGTACCTTTATTTACAAAATATTCATTACAAAATTTTACAAAATTTTCTTTATGTATGGCAACTTTTGGGACACCCTGTTGTATACATATGTTCTTCCAAATCTACAGTAATTATTGTATCTATGCTATAAATAGTTTTAATCCTCCTCAATAAACCAAAAAATAAGTCATAAGTTTAAAAATGATGCCTGATGTGATAATGAAAAACAATTATATAAAAATATTATACAAGATGGACTACTTCTCTACTGAAGATAGGGATTTATGAATGTTTTATATAAAACCTTTAAAATAAAACTTTATTAGGAATGATATCTGCAAAACTGATAACAAAGCTAATCTTATACAATGTGTTGTGGACTGATTTTACCAAAATTTAAATTTTATATAGAAAATTAAGAACCCCACTATATTAACATCACTTATGAATAATACCTGATAGCCTGCATTTTCTTTGGTATTAAAATAAGGAGAATTTCCTACAGTTGTCTATAGATAGTACAAATAGGACATTAATGGTTAACAGAACTGGATAAAGTAGTCATTAAAATAGCATGTACTTATAAGTTGATTATAAATATTGTGTGGTAAAGTCTAAATTGAAATTTCTATCTAATTATGCAATTTCACGTTATGCACTAATTTCTATTAGTTTATTAACCCTTAATTTAATGCCATAGATTAAAGCCTTCATCTAATATCACAGATAATTTTAACACTATGAAAAAAGAGTAAAAAACAAAACCCCATCCAAAGACAAGTAGTTTCAATTTGTGGTCAAGTGGCTAAGAAAAAATTATCTTACATGTGAGTCTTTTTAGGAAAAACATAGCCACAGGGTGGGGGGGGGGGGGAGTGTGTGTGTGTGTGTGTGTGTGTGTGTGTGTTTATTTTACGAGACAGTGTCTTGTGTGTGTGTGTTTATTTTACGAGACAGTGTCTTGTGTGTGTGTGTGTGTTTATTTTACGAGACAGTGTCTTGTGTGTGTGTGTGTTTATTTTACGAGACAGTGTCTTGTGTGTGTGTGTGTGTGTGTGTTTATTTTACGAGACAGTGTCTTGTGTGTGTGTGTGTGTGTGTGTTTATTTTACGAGACAGTGTCTTGCTGCCCAGGCAGGGTGGGGGTGGGGTGTGTGTGTGTGTGTGTTTATTTTACGAGACAGTGTCTTGCTGCCCAGGCTGGAGTGCAGTGCTGCAATCATAGCTCACTGCAGCCTGAAACTCTACAGCCTTGAACTCCTGGGCTCAAGTGATCCTTCTGCCTCAGCCTCTCCAGTAGCAGCTGGTACTACAGGCACCCACCACCACACCTGGCTAATTTTTTCATTTTTTTGTAGAGACAGAGTCTTGCTATATTGCCTAGGCTAGTCTTGAACTCCTGGCCTGAAGCAAAGTGATCCTCTCACCTTAAGCCTGCCAAAGTGCTGGGATTATTTAATAGGCATGAGCCACCGCACCTAGCCTTATTGCTACATTATAGCAATAGGCTAAAAAATGATAAATTCAGTGGGATTCATCCACTTAAGATCATAGCATGTTTTCCTTTAAACAAAATGATTGGTGACTATTAAATTTAATTAGCAGTAAGAATTGCAGCAGTAGAAAACTAACAATGTTGGGGGGAATATAAAGAATGAGATGCTACAATTAACTGAAAAATCTCACCACCACATGAATACAAGTGGCTCTGCCAATTTTTCTCACCCTTCTGTACACCTCAGTTTCCCCATCTATAAAATGGATGTAATAACAGTACCTACTCATAGGTTGTCATAAGGATTAAAGAAGTTAAAATATGTAAAGCACCTAGAACGATGCTTTGTACATTTAAAGTATCAACAGCTGTTAGCTATGATTATTATCTACCTGATTATTTAAGAATAATGAGACATAATAGCTGGAATGAGTATGATGCTATGGTGCAGAACTGGGTAACCTCAATTCCCAAGAGAAAGCTCTACAGCTACAATCTATACTTTTAGAAGGACAGTAATAACTGTATCAGTTAATAGTTTAACTATTTAGCTTAGTTAACATTTTCTTAGCATTCATACATGAGCAGAGACAAAACCCAAATCTCTAAGGAAAGAAAGTTGCTCAGGTAAGCCCTGTGGCGACCTCAATTTCATAACCCACTGAGTGATTTTATAGTCATCTTTTGATTTGCTAAGTTCCAATAAGAGGTAAATGGATGCTGAGGGTAGGATGTGTAAGTTCTGTGCCTACCCATGAATCTGAGGATAAACAGATAAATACTAAAACATCAGAACTAATGAAAATAAAAACAAAATAACAACAAAAATCCTCAAACTAAAAGCTTTCATAAAACCTTACTCTATTAAATGGAAATCAATTTGAAAAGGAATTGTTTAAAGAGTCCGTATGGGATAAAGTGAAGCTTGATGTATTCATACAGATGACATATTAAAAGTTAGAAATGAAGCATAATTTTCATGAAGTAAAAATTGGCCATTATAGATATACTTAAATATGTATGTACATATATTTGTATATACAGAAAACTTTTGATGTGTTTATATTAATATAAAGTTTAGTCATTTTAAAAGCAAAACAATGGCCATTTTAGTAAAACAAAAATATTAAATTTAAATTCAAAGAGAATGAAGCCTCCAATTTAATATGTTCAGTAATCAACTGTCACATCTTCTAAATTTATAGAATGTTTTCAGCTGTTAAATAAGAACTTTCCATGTAGTGTATTTTTTTAGTGAATTGCTCCTAACTTTAAAAGACACATTTTAGACAAAGAATTCCCCATGAAATAAATTTTCTTATTTTTGAGAAGCAGAGTACTACTATAGGTTTCATCTGCATTTTTTAGCCTAAAAATTAATAGTGAATAATTATGATGAAAAAATTAATACCAGTGACTACCTATACTTACTAATAAGGATGGGAAAGTTACTTTAAAATTACTCTAAATTGCCAGGCGAGGTTACTCATGCCTGTAATCCTAGCACTCTGGGAGGCCGAGGCGGGAGAATCACTTGAGCTCATGAGTTCGAGACCAGCCTGAGCAAGAGTGAGACTGCGTATCTACTAAAAATAGTAAAAATCAGCGAGGTGTGGTGGTGCGCTCCTGTAGTCCCAGCTACTCAGGAGGCTGAGGCAGGAGGATTGCTTGATCCCAGGAGTTTAAGGTTGCAGTGAGCTACGATGACGCCACTGCACTCTAGCACGGGCAAAAGAGTAAGACTCTGTCTCAAAAAAAAAAAAAAAAAATTACTCTAAATTAGTATTTTTGACATTTATCTATTGAGAAATATTGTTCTGTACCATCTAAAATATTACTTTTATCCTCCACACTAGTGTCTATAACCCCCTAATGTTTTTAAGGCACAAATACACATATTACTTCTGTGCAACAAAATAATGCTTTATGAAACTCAACAACAAAATGCCTTTAGTATCACTTTAAGATAAAACTTGAGGAAAGAGAAAAATTAAGTATTTTTACAAAATTCCTTTAAATGACTGCTTTTTTTCTTCATGAAGCAAAAATATAAGCTGAGTTTTCTAGGAAAGACTGTAGAAAGGAGACAGAAGTGAATGACCCTCTACGTCTCTTCATCTGTGGTATGAAAATTATCCTAAGCTGTAAGATTCCCAAGAAAACAAACTATAGTAATGGGGAAGAGGCTAAGCTTTGCTTACCATGGGCTTCCCCACCCACCTCTCCCCGCAACTTTTCCCATAAAAAACAATTTCTACTAATAAAGCATCCTTTACAAGTAGCTCCCTAAAGGATCCTATCTCTCCTTGAGTGCTTACCACAATCTGATTTCTGGACAGCTGACCCAAAGTTTGTTGATTTTACTGATCTTCAGAAAGCCACTGACTGGCTAAAGTCTTATTGGTGAACAGAGTCAAAAATCAGATGCCCCTGCCATACTTTACAGAATGAGGAGTTGGACAACACAGTTACGTTTGGCTGCACTGTGGTGAAACATATGAGGTATCTTCTTTTTGTCTTCAATCAGCCACCTTTGGGCTGGTAGCTCTATTACATCTTCAAAAAACTGAGCTCCAGTTCTTGATGGAGATAGAGGAAGGTCATTGAGGAGGTGGTTCAGCTCAAGAGCTAAGTGAAAAATGTCTTTTGATTCAGTCCTGCTTGTGGATAGAAGTCATCTTCTGGATGGAAGAGGGAGTGAGATGACCTAGAGTCTTGAATTGGTGGATCTGCAGGAACAGAAACTAAATACAGTGGAGACCTCTTAACTGAGTAACACCACGAGATGGATTTCCTGACAATGTGCCAATATAAGCTAAATATAAAAATTAAACATGTGCACTGTAAGTGATCATGCACTTGTTTTTCCAGATATCAAATGCATTTGTACCATTTTATGAATAAATGTTTTCTCAATAACTAATTATAAAATAATTTACAGAAAAAAGTACCAATTTAAGGAAAGAAAACAGACCCACTCAAACAAAAACCTATATACTTTGCTTTCATGAGTCCCATATCCTCACTTTCAAAAGTCAGTTCTTTCGAATGACTTTTTCTGCATATACACAAACTATAATCTGTCTACTCCATAATAGTGTCAGTAGTGGCATACATCAAATTTTAATCTGAGATGGATCTTTTAGGCTTTTTCATCCCCTAGAGAAATGGAATTCAAGGTATTAAATTTAGAATAATCTACCTGTTTATAAATACTAAGACTTGCATTAACCAAGTTTATTCCTACTTATCAATCAAAAGAAGAGTTATGTATCAAGTCGGGCAGTTTTTATTTATTTATTTACTTATTTTTTGAGACGGAGTCTCACTTTGTCACCCAGGCTAGAGTGCTGTGGCATCAGCCTTGCTCACAGCAACCTCAGACTCCTGGGCTCAAGCGATCCTCCTGCCTTAGCCTCCCAAATAGCTGGGACTATAGCCGTGCACCACCACGCCCGGCTAATTTTTTCTATTTTTAGTAGAAACGGGGTCTTGTTCCTGGTCAAGCTGGCCTAAAGCGATCCTCCCACCTCAGCCTCCCAGAGTGGTAGAATTATGGGCGTGAGTCACCGCACCTGGCCAAGTCAGGCAATTTTTAAACGTGAGTAGTGGGCACCTCAAATTTCCCTCAAACTTTGATTTGAAAAAAAACTTTAAAAGCCCACATTCGAATCACTGTGGATCTAATTTAAATTTTCTATATATTTATACAAGAATTTTGATGAACATTTGATTACTTCCACTTAGAATTTGGATATGTAAAGTTACTGTATATACTCTCAGAATTATTATAGCAGGGGTCAGGAAACTATGGCCTCTTGGTCAAATTCAGCCCACCACTTATTTTTGTAAATAAAGTTTTACTGGGACACAGATATGCTTTTTCCTTTACGTACTGTCCAAGGCTGCTCTCATCATGCAATGACAGAAAAAGTAGTTGCAACAGAGACCACAAAGCCTGAAATATTTACAACTGGCCCTTTATAGAAAAAGATTTCCAACCTCTGATATAAACAATTATTAAAATGTATGTAATACAAATTATACTTTAAATTTGTTTGGAAATGAAAGAGAAATACATGTAGAATTAAAATTATACATCAACCATAACAAATTTATCATAAAAAGAAAACAACAGTAAAGTAAGTCCCAAGAAGACATTTTATCTGGCTTTGATTCAGATGAAGAATTTCATCCTATTGTAACATACAGAATATATATGTTAATGCTGTGGAACTGATACAGTCAAGAGTATATACATAAATGCCATGGAACTGTTCACTTAAAAATGGTTAATTTTATGTCATGTGAATTTCACCTTAATAAATTATTTTTAAAATAAGAGTATATACAGTATTTTACAAGTTTCTACCTTTAAGTGGGCCACACCATAGTATAGTTGTTAAATATGTAAGTTACGTCTTACCTAATAATGTGGTTTCTCCAAAATCTCTTAGATCATCTCAGACCCTTGTGTATATTTCTTCTTTGCCAGTAGATGGAGACAACACCACTGAAAGTTTAAAAGACATCATTCCCTGTTTAAAGGGAGCTTGCTGGTCTGAAAACTGGGGGAACACTAACCCAAAGATTTCTTCAGTTGTTTTTTAAAAGGTAGACAGAATGGCTAAGCCAAAACCAGAAATCCAAGGGAATGCACCCAATACTAACTATGGATATCCTCAAAAATTTACTAAAGAGGAACTACACTCTATGATATAGTAATTAAATCATATTAAAATGCAGTCATCTCTATAGCTTGTAAGATTCAAACTGCCTGCTCATTGCTCCTGTTTAGGCTAGATCATTTATTTTCAGTTTCAGAAAGTATAACTCAGAATATCTAAGATAAAAGAGTTCCTTGAATTCCAGAGGTACATGCAGTACATATATATAGTTTTTAAAATTAGTCATATGCACTGCTAGAAGATTTTTATTCAAAATAACACAACCAGATCCACATGAAATAATAAGAACTTTAAAAAGTGAGTTAAAGTAGAAATGGTAGAAGCAATAAGAAAAAAATTCAATTTTATGATCATACTGAAAAGAAACACTCATGAAGGGGAAGAATCAAATTTATCTACTTTCCAAGTTTCTTATTTCACTATTAAAAATTATATAAACAGAGCAAAAACCACATGTAAGAAATAAATTGCAAACCTGGAAGCTTAAGAAGTCATCTCAAAATCATTATTTACCTATATTTTTCAAATAACAACTTTCCTTTCCAAATTCAAAGCCCTAAAGCTATTGCTTTCAAATGTAATCTTGCAAAAATACCAAAAAAAAAAAAAGAAAGAAAGAAAGAAAGAAAAAGAAAAGAAAAAAAAGAAAAGAAAAACTCAACAAGCTTATCAAGCTAAAAAGAGAAAAACTAAGATATTGCCACACTACTTATATTGGCTATAAGACTCCTGTTCTTGAAGTACACTAAACAAGAAAAACCCATTTGGCAGAAAATGTCTTAAGAAAAAGATTTGCTTTAAACCAAATAATAACCAGTTAAAAAGGAAAAGAAAAATCATAAAATCCTCTATTTTTATGTATTTTGCTCATCTTCTGATTATATATCATGACTAAAATCAGTTTATATAAAAGGGAGGTGAATATAGTATTCAGATATTACCACAGCTGTAATACCTACCTAGGTCAAAACAGAACTGACAATAACTACTAAAATAAATCCCCTTAAGACTCATTACTAGATAAAGTAGCCCTGAACCACAAACTTCTATTTAACTCTGAAATTTTATGATTCCTGTGAGATAGCAACTATCATCTGCCAAGAAAACTATAACCACATTCTAAGTGCCTATTAAGAGCACATAAACAACTGTAAACACCTTTTCATAATCCACATGGTAAATGATCTGCAGCTTTATTTAGTTAATCCTTGGATTGGCATCCTCTTGACAGACAACAAACTTTTTGACCTTTCCAAAAATTTTCAACAACTGTTAGGTATGAGGGAATTGCTAATTAAATAACAAACCGCCAACACAGAAAGGCACTTTGCAGTTTTCAAAGTGTGTTCACTTATATTAATCAATCTTATGACAAGAAAAACTGAAACGAAATAAAAACTACAGCCAACACACATAATCCAGTGAAATGTTAACGATATTTGTATTTTGCACTGTTACCTGTCCATTGGCACAGAAGAGGGAGAAATGCACATACTCAAATTCTTTAACTAAAGCAATAACTAGAAGAGTGTTCTGGAATTCTGTATTAATATAAAATAGATCTACCAAACTGCAATTTTACAGACCACATTACTACCACAGAAAATATATGACCAACAAGGAATGACTTTTCTTTTAATATATTAATTGGATTTTTGAAAAAAACACCAGGTGTTAACCTGGCAAGTTCCCCTTTGGGACCTATGATGTCAGTGCTCCTGCCTCCACCTGCTGGCAAACAGATTATGAAACTAACAGAGAGATCATTGGGTAAGAAAAATTAGCATTTGGGGGGGGCAATAAATTAACGGCATTTTATGCAGTATCTAGTACGATGCTATTTTTGTTAATAAATCATTAAAATATTGATGAAATCCATTAAGAGTTCTACAGAAAAACACATTTAATTTCACACACACACACACACACACACACACACACACACACACACAAATTACAAAACATTTCTCAGTTCAGAATGTTACCTAACAGGCCAAAAATTATTTTTAAAAAATTTTTAAATTACCTGATAAATGACATCTTGGAAAAGGACTGGAAAAGTAAGTGCTGCATCTTCTAGCTCATTTAGACTACAGTGCACTAGTGTTTCATCCTTAAAATAAAAAACACATTGAATGAAACAAGATATTAAAAGAAATTTCAAATAATAATGTATTCATGATCACCAAAAACACTTATTAAAACACCCATTCATATGTAGAATTATACATTCATAACACATTACTATATGTGTCCTAGCAATATGGGACAGAATTTTCTAAAGTCATTGGTTCTTGAGTATAGCTCCTGGAACAGCAAGCATCATCAGGATCATCTCAGAACTAGTTAGAAATGCAAATGTAAATTCTCTAGCTCCACTTCTGATAACTGAGAAACTAGGGGGAGGAGCTATATGGAGGGAGTCGCTGAGGAAGTAGTGGAGGGTGACCTCAGCAATCTATGTTTGTATAAGCTCCTTCAGGTGACATTGATGCATGCTTAAGTTCAAGAACCACTGCTCTGAGTTCTGTAGTTGCCTACTTTCAGTTAAAACCACATGCATACTAGATTTTTTTTTACAATTAGCAAATGCAAGTTTAGAATCTATTACTAAAATATATTTATATATATTTATTTGTATAATTCCTTTTATTTCTTTGAGACAGAGTCTCATTCTATTGCCCCGGGTATAGTGGCATCATCATAGCTCACATCAACCTCAAATTCTTGGGCTAAAGTGATCCTCCTGCCTCAGCCTCCCTGAGTAACTGGGACTACAGGCATGGGCCACCATGCCCGGCTAATTTTTCTATTTTTAGTAGAGACAAGGTCTTGCTCTTGCTCAGGCTAGTCTCCTACTCCTGGGCTCAAGTGATACTGCCACCTCAGCTGCCCGGAGTTCTACAATTACAGGTGTGAGCTACTGTACCTAGCCTGTATAACTCCTTATCCTCCAATTTTTTATAAAGCATCTTACTTTAGGAAAAGATTATTTTAGTATTTCACAAATACATTTCATATACATCATTTGACTAAATAGCAGTCAGTGAAAACTTGTCATCTTTAATTACCACATCCTGTTTTCTCATTAAAAGGATAAGAAAGTAAGGAAAGTTCAGTCTAAGATAGGTACAAATATTCAGTATATTTCTCAAATCCTGAATAACTGAAAAAAACTTTGGTTTCCATTAGTATAAGTGACAGCATTTTTAAAAATAAAGCTGCTAATAATTGTCCCCAAAATTTTTAATACATTTAAGATCAATTAAAGTAAAACAGAAATGTTCATACCTTGTGATTCCACCTTTTACTAGCTGGAGTGTTTCTTTTAACCTAATGTTAAACTCTGCTGAGACAAACAGCAAAAAAATACTCTAGATGTGCCTCACTTTCTTCTAATAGCAAATCAGACTAAACATTTCAAGGTGCCCTCTTTCTTACAACTGAATCATAAGTAATCCTACTACTTCATCTACAGCCTATTTAATTCTGATCATTCTTGATCTACTTCAATAAAATTATGCTCAGCCAATTCTTATCTTTCCTTCTCTATTGATCTTTAGATTCAAAATAATATGGCCAAACTTGATATCATGACCACATCAACTCTTTTCTTTTCATTTTTTTGGAGATAGAGTCTCTGTCGCCCAGGTTAGAGTGCCGAAGCATCGACCTAGCTCACAGCAACCTCAAACTCCTGGGCTCAAGCAGTCGACCTGCCTCAGCCTCCCAAGTAGTTGGGACTACAAGTGCATGCCACCACGCCAGGCTAAGAATAGGCTTTTTCATCAAGATAAATTTTCTATAAGAACTAAACCACATCTCTACTCATAGGGTACCAGTAAAAAATGCTAAATAATGAAATATTTTCCAATATGATATGATACTATTTTTGCTAATATCAAGAAATTGGAGGTAGATGGTAAATGTGTTGACTATATATTAAATTTGGTTAGCAAAAGATATGAGATATTTAGGTTTCAAAGCTCCTCTGGTACCCTAAAATATCAATTTTAAATCACATCAAGAGAGCATATTAAAGCCTTTATTAGTCAGCATTAAGAGATTATGCTGGGCCGGGCGCGGTGGCTCACGCCTGTAATCCTAGCACTCTGGGAGGCCGAGGCAAGCGGATCGCTTGAGGTCAGGAGTTCGAGACCAGCCTGAGCAAGAGTGAAACCCCGTCTCTACTAAAAATAGAAATAAATTATCTGGCCAACTAAAAATATATATACAAAAAATTAGCCGGGCATGGTGGCGCATGTCTGTAGTCCCAGCTACTCGGGAGGCTGAGGCAGTAGGATCACTTAAGCCCAGGAGTTTGAGGTTGCTGTGAGCTAGGCTGACGCCATGGCACTCACTCTAGCCCGGGCAATAGAGTGAGACTCTGTCTCAAAAAAAAAAAAAAAAAAAGAGATTATGCTTTATAGATTATCAAGTAAATGTTTATTGTATTAGACAGTATGTCAAAGTAAGAATAAGAAAGGGATTATGGTCTTGCATATGGTTCACTCAGTGAGACCCAAATTATATTCGGTCCTTCAGGGACACATGATCCCAACAAAAAGGGGGAAAATCTAAAACAGTCATAATTCCAATAAAATGACATTAGAATTTTTTAAGAGATTAAAAAACAAATCACAAGGGTTTCAGGAGTATGAAGGAAAACACTTTAAAAAGTCTAATTTATTTTTAAAGAGTACCTGATACTAAGCAAACTAAAGACCCTAACATTAGACTGTTCAAATAAAATCATTTCAGAACTCCTAGGATACATTTATAGTAAGTGTGATGGCTACTCATTCATTTGTATTCTTTTAGGTATTTTGGGCTATTATTTTTAAAAAGAATTTAACTGCTTTATTCTCTCTACATGCAGATAATATACTTACCAGGTCTAAAACTAGGGAGAATTCTGGTGTGCTTCTTGTTTTCAATGGAAGAGCAGGTTTCCTATTTAATTGTTCTTCTGTCAGTGGTGGAACATGTTTGATGAAATAATAGCTATAAATGGAATTTTAAGAAAATTTCAACATTCCTACTTTATAAATATAAAAGATATTACTAAATTCAGCGCATTTAATTAAATAAAGCACAATTAACCCAGTAAGCCAAATTTATAAAACATGTAAATATAAGGGAAAATGTACAAATTAGTATTGCTGTAACTCAGAGTAAAGGTTTTAATACCTATAGGTCACATGTTCTTGGTAATGTACCATTTAGCCACCCCTCCACACAGATAACATACTTTCATCATGCTCCAAAAAAGGAAAGAAAGGGAAAAAAAAAAAACCCCAACTCACGGGTCAAATACTTCCCAGTCTTCTTCATAGGTGGCCTCTGCGTGGGCTGATGAATAGCCACTATCTGGAGTTACTGGTGCTATTTAATAAAGAGAAAAACAAAATGTTATTATTACTTAATGATTCATGAAATACACATTTTATTGCTTCTACATAAGATCTTTCTGAAGCCCTGTGTATTTTAGGTTAAAGATAGAAATAATTTGTAAACAACATGAGAAACAAATTTATTAACGTAACTCTAACTCTAGATCAAAGGGAAAAATAATCACTACAGACAAAATGGCAAACTAGATCATGGCTAGTAGAATTAAGATCCTTATCAGCTTAGAGAAAATTTACTACATATTACTAGAAAAATACACTCCATAAAAATTTAATTTCTAACTGGATGGTGTTTATATGCAATAACCATAAAAATTTCATGGTACTCTTGTAGAGGTAATACTTCATAAAGTGACTTGTACATAAAGGCAGTCAATAAATATATGCTGACAGCAGACCCAAATGTAGTTTTTAAATCTGAGATCCATGAATAGTCTTTAAGAGATCTGTGAACCCCTTGAAGAATTATAAAAAAGTATTATATGTACATTTTTCCAGGAATCTCAGGGCTATATATGATCTTAAAAAGTTAAGAAATGCTGCTCTGTGTGGAAATCATTGCTTTAGAAGATCTATTATTTTACTTCTAATTTATAAGCAACTTAATTTCTATATTCCATACCACATAGCTCACTCTCTAAGCAATGATTATATCAATTGATGGAGCCTTAGAAATTATGCTGGGAATTTTATAAGACAATCATTACAACTTAAATTGAAGGAGAAGACAAAGGTAACTTAAAAGCCAAACAGGTATTATCTCAGACACAAAAGTTTAAGGTAGAAACCAATAAAAAATTGCTGTAATCTGGCCGGGTGCATTGGGCTCAAGCCTATTATCCCAGCACTTTGGGAGGCCAAGGCAGGAGGCTCGCTTGAGACCAGCTTGGGCAACACAGCAAGACCTCAGTCTCTACAAAAAATAGAAAAAATTAGCCTGGTATGGTGGTGTGTTCCTGTAGTCCCAGCTACTTGGGAGGCTGAGGTGAGAGGATCGCTTGAGCCCAGGAATTCAAGGCTGCAGTGGGCCATGATCACACCACTGCACTCCAGCCTTGGCGAGACAGTGAGACCTTGTTTCTTTAAAAGGAAAAAAAAAAAAAAAAAAAATTTTAAAAGATCAATCTTCCTATAGAAATGCAATGTTGGTGAATAATAGTCTTTCAGGACAAAAACTAACCTTTTTTGCAATTAATCACGTATTAACACCTTCTGAAAAATGTCATCATGGTATCTATGTTCAATGAATGACATCAGATATAAAGCAGAATTTTTGTTCCACTGTAACAACTTTATGCTTATCATGATTCATTAGCACAGAGAATAATGGAAAATGTATCTTCCAATCACTTTACTGTTTCAAATTCCTATTATCCTCAGAGAAATGAACATCTATACTTCAGCACATAAAATTATTTAGCATCTGAAATTATGGAGTGCCTATGTGCTAAGTATTTTCATATTTCATCTCATTTAACCTTCAAAACCTTTAATTATTACCACGTTAAAGCTAAGAAAATGGAGTTTCTTTTTTTCTTTTTGAGACAGAGTCTCACTTTGTTGCCCGGGCTAGAGTGCCATGGCATCAGCCTAGCTCACAGCAACCTCAAACTCCTGGGCTTAAGCGATCCTCCTGCCTCAGCCTCCCAAGTAGCTGGGACTACAGGCATGCGCCACCATGCCCAGCTAATTTTTTTCCTATATATATTTTTAGTTGTCCAGATAATTTTTATTTCTATTTTTAGTAGAGACAGGGTCTCGCTCAGGCTGGTCTCGAACTCCTGACCTCGAGCGATCCACCCGCCTCGGCCTCCCAGAGGGCGAGGATTACAGGCGTGAGCCACCGCGCCTGGCCGAAAATGGAGTTTCTTATGTCTATCTACCACAGTCCTCTCAAGAGCTTACATAAGTTGTCCAAAGTCACACAACTAAGTAAACAGTAGAGCCAACCTCCTACCTCATTCTCTTTGGCTACATTCTCAAAGTTAAGGAAAAGTAGTACTTTTGTCACTCGTATTCATCTTTTAAGATCAGCATAAATGTTACCTCTAAAGTCTTCCCATGAGCATCCCAGAGTAACTGCAGTGTGTCACCACCTCATTTTGCTCATTTAACTGTAATAACACTCACCCCACTGTAATTTTTCTGTGCACTAGGCTCTTCAATTAGATCATGAACTCCTCAGGGTCAGGGAGCATATCTTAATCACCATTATCAACAATTCCTCCTCACAAAAATAGGTGTTCACAAATGTTAGGGGAATAAATGAATGAATGTGACAACTGTAGTAAATCTTACTTTTCCCCTCTAGAAACCCTAAAGTTACAGAAATCTGTCTTCCATCTTCACAGTTGTCAGAAAAAATAAATACAAAGGCTTATACAGCAGCACAAAAATACAGAACAAGCATCAAACAGGAAACCAAAGCCCTGGACTTGATATTTTACTATTCATTAGTCTTATCTCACCAGGCAAAATAATCAGCATAAAATAGGAGGTCAAACATAGGTTAACATGCAATTCTTATGCACTAAAGAACAAACTAACTGTTCATAATGGTGTCAATTTCCTTGTTAGATTCAGTATTATTCTTAAATTCTGGGTTTAACATCATAGATATAAGTCTGTTACTTGAGGAATTTAAAATAAATCTTTCCTATTTTGCTGTTTTCCCTCCATATTGGTACTACTGGGATGAACTATATAAAAGTTTCATAATTGTGTCCATATTTTCTTTAAATGTTTCCTTCTGTTTCAGTGATTTAAAATTTCTTCTTTCTATTCAAGAGGAGTACAGATGCTCCTTGATCTACAACTAGGCTACATCCCGATAAACCTATCATAAGTCAAAAATATTGTAAGTCAAAATGCATTTAATACCTGGATAAATCCATCATAAGGTCAAAAAATTGTGAGTCAGAGAACATCTGTACATTATTCCACTTCCTTATACCAAGGTATGTTTCCTAACCAATACATATTTACTGGGCTCTCTTAAATACCTGTTACCCCCAAAATAAAAAAGCAAATCTAAGATCTCTGTCCCCAAATGAGAAAATGGCCATCCTCAGTTTTATTTCTGCTTTAAGAATGGTGAAACTCAATTTTATCTTGTACCTTATATGTCTATCTACCACAGTCCTCAGAGGTAATAAATTCCTGATCGCATGTGTTTCCACATTTCAATAACAACTAGCTGAGGAACCCCATAATTATGTTAGGCCTTTGTAAGGATCCAGAGCTAGGCTGCGAAGTTTGGTTATAGAGAGAGATCTGGAAACAGAAGGCCCCTTTGGGGGATGTGATCTATGTATGAAACAAATCTGAATGTATGAGACTGTCTCTAGTTAGGGACCTCAGACCTAAGGGTCCAAAGACTGGTACAACAATAACAAATATGTTCATAAACATAAGCATATATTTTGCTAGCTATATTAAATTCCTCCAAGCAGTAAGACTGGTGGAAATAATTCAACTGTGAAATGACTAATACTTAGTCAAAACAACCTTTCAAAAAATTTCAATTTCAAAATGATGGTGGATTTTTGGGACAAAGTTTTGTTTCCAACTTTAATTTTTTTTAACTTTAAGGAAGAAAAACTTATATATTTAATCTGCCCACTTAAGAAAAATATGAAATATTATATTTTTATAAACTATTCATGACAATGAATAAGAAAAGAATTTTCTTCACCTGTAAGGGGTGGGATATCACGATTAACTGTTTCTTCTGCTTCTTCTAAACTATTATTTATTGACGGCCTCACTTGAACTGCTTGATTTGAGTAAGCTGCTCCATTAGTTGATGTGGTAGTACTGGTAGTGATCTCATCTACCTGTTCCATATCAAGTTGTTTTACTATTTCTTCAGCTTCCACAGCCTGCCCTGGAGAATCTGATCCTGATGTTCCTGAAATCATAATTCAGTAAACTCACTATCATCACTTAAAAATGCAAGTATTTAGAAAAACTAAATGCAGTATCACTTTACAATTTATTTAGTTAAACTGGTAATTCATACGGGAACAAAGCTGAGAACGTCATTTGTTAATCTTTTCTAGACAATTCAAACAATGAGGAATAAAGATTATTACAGGCTAGAGTAATATTTGTGAGTTTTTCTTAAGTTTTCAAAAAGTTTGCAAACATCCATTTACGGTCATACGAAAGCCACAATGGAATTTTTCATTAAGGCAAATATCATTTATTAAGTATGTACTATGTGCCAGGCATTTTATGTACATTCATTATCCTTAAACAGCTACCAATCTTTCCAATTCAAATACTAAGCATCCCCTCCATGTAGGCAACTGTAATTTTTCAACCAGAGGTATCCAAGGAAGACCTAACTGTTCCTCTAACCATGAGAACCTTTTTAAGACAGAATAATTTCTCAATAAAATTCCATCTCATTACCAAATAAAGATTAAAGCTGTCCCTGCCGAATTCTTCTGCTATGAAATGATCCCAACTCTTTCCATTTATTTCCAGAATCCTCCAAATGTCATTTTAAACAACAAAAATAACAAAATCGAAGTCTAACACTATCAACTTCCTTGCAAAATACTTTCTCCCTCACTGCTTTAAATTTAACCTCTTTCCTAAAAATATCTCTTTTCCTGATACCTTTCCCTCAACACTTTTTTCTTCCACACTCCATGTTCTAATTGAATCAGTTCATTTATCTCCATTGCTGTCACCAGATCATTGGTTTCCACTGATGTGCAAAAAATGTCTGCTCTTTTGAGACTGATGTTGCATGGCTATATAATTCTTCACTTATCTTCACTGTTGTCACTTACCACTTACTGCCTGAATCTTGATCATGGAGGACTTTAACACCTAGCTACTACTTTACTGCTCTATTTAATGTGGTATTTTGTCCAGTTATTACAGGTGATGTCAATGATTCATTCAATGACTAATCCTCAAAGTTCTTGGCCTCTTCGGCTCCAACTATCTTCACTCACACTGCTCTTTAGCAGTTATTACCATAGCCATAACCTGGACATTAACACTAAGAAACTATTCACCTCTGAAATCTAAAATTCTAATCCTACATATTAATCCATTAGTACAGCCTTCTAACCTTCCAACAATCTATCTCATACTCCCATTATATGTGACCTCCAAGCTTGATAAAGGCCAGTATCATTTACTCCAAACAAATCCCTCAATGGCTTCTTCTTCCCTCCTAATCTAGTTAAGACTTCATGGTATATCACTCAACTCACTCTCAAGATGGCAACTTCAGTATCCTTGATCCCTTGTCCTTCATTGTCATCTGTCAAGAAATCCCTCTTGAAGCAATCTAACAAACAGGATTCTTAGGCCCCAGTCCCAGGGTACTGAAGGAAACAATATAAAGACTGGCCACACTACAAAAAAAACCCTCTAATCTTAGCCAGGTCCATAGCATGCTATTCGGTACTTCTGTGTGTGTCCCTCTCTCAGTTCCTTTTTCTTATTTCCCAGGCAGGGATGGGGAACCTGTAGCCTCAGGGCCACATGTGGCCTTTTGACTGAATCCAAATTTTACAGAACAAATCCTTTTAATAAAGGAAGTTTGGATTTGGTTGAGGGGCTGCACTTGGGGGTCTGGAGGGCCACATGTGGCCTTGAGGCTGCAGGTTCCCCACCCCTGCCAGTGGTTAACATTCTAAACCTTCACCATTCTCTTTCTTCAAGTCCCTGCTACCAGGAATATCTCAGTAAATGACACCATCTCCTCTTTCAAAGAAAAAAATTGTAACTGCCCAGGCATGATGGCTCACACCTGTAATTCTAGCACTTTGGGGGCTGAGGCAGAAGGATCTCTTCAGGCCTAGAGTTTGAGATCTGCCTACATAACATAGCAAGATCTTGTCTCTACAAAAAAAAAAAAATTTTTTTAACTAGCCAGGAGGATCACTCAAGCTCAGGAGTTTGAGGATGCAGTGAGCTAGGATTGTGCCACTGCACTCCAACCTGACCAACAGAATGAGACCCTGTCTCCCCCGCAAAAAAAAAAAAAAAAAGTAACTCTCAAACATCAACTTCTTCCTCAAACATCTATTTCTGTACATACCTTCACTGCTTCTTCCCTCCATCATGAAGGGAAAATGTCTCTTCCCAATTTCAATTTTAATTATTTTACCTGTTCTTTTGATTCCATCCCTGTCAATAGTTTCCAGAAACTTTCTCCATTATTTTCTCCTCTCAATTTTCATGCTTGCCTCCTGCAAATACAAACTATTCCCTGAGACTACGTAACCTCCCTAATTTCTTTCTTTCAATTCAAGCTCATAACAGTAATCTACACTTGCTGCTCCTTTCTTACTCTTCACTTTACTCTTCTAACTCAAAAATATTAGGCTTCCAAATTTAACTGCTCCTCTGAAACTGTTCTGACAAAAGACACCAATGACTTTCTAATTGTCACGTTTAGGTGTGTCTTTTCAATGATCATTTCCTTTTCTTCTGTCTTTACAACTATTTGACCCTGGGTTTTGATAGTTTCTCTTCCTCTGGCTTCTATAATACAATGTCTTTCCTGGCTTCCTCCATGTCTTCTTTTATGGCTCCTCTTACCCTGTCCAGTCCTTCGATGTTTTCCCCCCAAATTCTGGTCTTGGTCTGCTTGCTGAACCAAGTAAACCATTTATTCCACTGGTTTCAACTAATACCTACAAACTGATGGTACCATGATCTACTGCTTAAACTTAGAATTCTGAGGTCCACACCAGAATAACAAATTGCTACTAGACATATTTGGTTGTTTCATGGCATCTGAAAATCAGGATGGCACATATTAACCTCAATTACCTATCTCCCAAGAACTTTCTTCTCCTTCTTGAAACCTTTACCTTGTGTCATCTTAATTCTCTTTTCTTTCACCTCCAGTCTATACCCAAAATTTGCATATTTTATATCCTCTGATCCTTCCTCTCTTCTCTAATACCACAATTAATATCTCATCGAGTCTCACATATACTACAAGTCTACTAATTGTTCTCTGTGATTGCAGCCTCTTGAGAATCTAGCCAATAAATTATTGCCAAAGTGTTCTTTATAAAACACAAATCTGATCATATTATTCACCAGTTTATACCTTTGAATCATTCCCCACTGATTAAAGCTTAAACATCTTACCATGCTACCTCTATAATCTGACTTCTTCATAACTCTTCTACCTTATCCCTCCTCAAATTCAATGCTCCATCAGTTACAAACTACAGTTTCTCAAATATGCTAGGTTGCTTCCTATTGTAAGGCCTTTGCTCATGCTGCTGCTTCTACCTGGATTCAGCTTTTCTATCAAGCCTTTTTTTGTGAGCCACCACTGCCACTGCCCAGAAGACAGGACCACTCTATTCTGTGAATACCCCATTATCCCATACCTCTAATCAATGCACCTATAAAATTTATTATACCTATTTACCTACACTTTTCCCTCTGGTAAAAAGTAAGTTCCTGGCCAGGCACAGTGGCTCACGCCTCTAATCCTAGTACTTTAGGAGGCCAAGGTGGGAGGATCACTTGAGGCCAGGAGTTGAAGACCACATAGCAAGACCCCATCTCTACAAAAAATTAAAAAAATGAGCCAGGCATGGTGGCACATGACTGGAGTCCCAGCAACTTGGGAAACCGAGGCAGAAGGATCACTTGAGCCCAGGAGTTTGAGCTTGCAGTGAGCTATTATAATGCCACTGCATTCTGGCCCAGAAAACAGAGTGAGACCCTGTCTCTTAAAATAAAAAAAGTAAGCTCCTTGAGGGCAATGATCATTTGTTAAACATCTTTAAATATCCAATGACTTACACAATGACTGGAACACTGTAGATGCTCAATAAATATTTACTGAATGAATTGAAATCTTCAAAACACCCCTAACAGTTAAGTATAAATTAATTATCCCAATACGTGGATTAACAGGCATAAGAATTTAAAGAATTGTTCCAAGGTAATGTAGCTAAAGAGTGGCACAGATAAACTTTTAAAATAAGCATGTCTAACTCCAAAGCCTATTCTCTTTCCACCATACCAGCTTTTCCATTATATCAGCATCTAGTTCCATAAGATATTAATAGATACTACACAGAAAAAGGTTCTGTGGTCACATATGTCTATGAAATACCAGGTTAAACGAAGTTGAAGGAAGTTTTTGGTTTTCTTTTGTTTCTCTTATAGGACTTTACAGTCCTTTAATGTGCTAATATGCATTATTTTCTCCCTGAGAATATCTTGATTTTATATTACACCAATCTGCCTTTTAGAAATTATACTATCATCCAGAAATATAATTGATATTAGAATTTAAATCATCAGGCAACAAGCATTTAATGATTATCTTCCACGGACCTAACACTATATTAAACAGCATGACAGATGCAAAAATAAAGACATGGTCTCTTGCCCTGAAGTAACCTACAGACTAAATTATCATGTGTGAAATAAGGTATTAATCGTAAGAAAAGATAGGACAGAAGCTAGGCCATTAAAAAAACACAAAGTGAAAGAAGCCAATGTTTATTCTTTTGGAAAACACAGATAAGTTTTACAAATTATCTGAAACGACCCTAATTCAAATGAATTGAATTACTATTTATCCAGAATGAAAATCCCTGGGGGATAAAAATCAAGCAAATGATAATAAAAATAAACGGTGTTACCAAAAAAATCTGGTTTCAGCTCACTTAAAAATATTCAATAAATTCCATTTTAATGATCTTGAAAATGTTTCTGCATTCTCTCCTGTACATTCTCTAAATATTAAAAAAGTCATCTTGGCCAGGCCTGTGGCTCACGCCTGTAATCCCAGCACTCTGGGAGGCCGAGGCAGGCAGATCATTTGAGTTCAGGAGTTTGAGACCAGCTTGAGCAAGAGCAAGACCCCGTCTCTACTAAAAATAGAAAGAAATTATATGGACAGCTAAAAATATATACAGAAAAAATTAGCTGGGCATGGTGGCGCATGCCTGTAGTCCCAGCTACTCGGGAGGCTGAGGCAGGAGGATTGCTTGAGCTCAGGAGTTTGAGGTTGCTGTGAACTAGGCTGACGCCACAGCACTCTAGCCTGGGCAACAAAGTGAGACTCTGTCTCAAAAAAAAAAAAAAAAAAAGTCATCTTAACACAGTAAAAACAAAAAACCTTCCCTCCAGCCCAAAGTTTATCTAGCTTTGCAGATAATGAAAGCAGAGTTCACTACAACAGCACTAAATTTTATTTCAGTCACTTTAAAAGAAAAAGCTTTTAAGAAGCTGTATATTTTTAATGAGGCTAAAACAAACACAAGACATTGACAAAATAGGCCAGTAAAGTTAAAAAGATCTTTCAAAAAACTATGAATTTTTTAACCCAAATTATGATTAATACTCACCATTTTTATTTGCTGGTGAAAAAAAGTTGAAGACAGGTGAAAATATGGTCCCCAACAATGTAGTTCTTGGAGGACTGCCAGTGGAAGGATTATCTTCTAATTTTCCATTTTGTTTTACATGCTGATTTGTCATTTCATAACTACCAGCTTCTAACAAAAAAAACAAGAAACAAGTCATGATCTAGAAAACACTGACTTTCAGAAATGTGTTTTAAATCCCTCATTACAAAAATAACTTCCCCCTCCCTGAAAATATTTCATGAAAACTGATTTACAGGAGAACTTATTAAAGAAATCCTGAGAAAAATCAAATGTTCCTTATGCATAAATATATTAGCTTATTAAGTATGAAATGTCTGATTTCCTTAAGTATTGGGTTTGACAGTTGATGTCTTTGACTTTTCACTTTGATACTTCTTGTTTTATTTTTATTATGAAGGTACATGCTCGGTCTTTCAAACCCACAGTTTGGCTTGTGAATATCTTTCAAATTTTTTTTACAGCAATTGTTGTAAAACCATGAATAAGTAAAAAATTTGTGATATTTTCAAATATGAGTTCTGTCATGGAACCAGTGTAGCACAGACAGCCCAAAATATCAACGAAGTGTTTGGGAACGGTGTGGCTAATGAATGCACACTACACTGATGATTTGAGAAGTTCCATTCTGGTGATTTTAACACATTAACTGACATGTGAGTTGTACTTAACTCATAATAGTTTTGAGCCTGGGGCCTTACGAAGCATATGTAACTCACACATCTCTTCACCTTGAGAACCATGAGAACTATTTTTCAAGGTGCATAAAACTCATGCACAGGAAATAAAAATAAACAAATTTTTCATTAAATTAGAAAGGATCATTTTGTTTTCAAAGTTTTTATTCTATTTTCATAATAAAACACCATGGCCCCAATGAAAAATTTTTCTTTCCTAGTGGGGCAGTCAACGTGTTAATCTTGAAAATGAGCGACGTGGGCCACCTGAGACCAAAATGGATAATGATGAGCTGAAAGCTGTAGTGGAAGTAAATCCATCTCAACCTACATGTGAATTAACAGCAAGGTTTGACGTTACTATTCCAACAATAGTGGACCATTTGAAACAAATTGGCAAGGTAAAAGAGCTAGACAGATGGGTTCCGCATGTATTAAACGAGCGCCACAAGAGAAATCGTCTCAAAGCTTGCCTTTCTTTGCTGTCACGACATAAAGGCAAACCATTTCTACACCATATTGTTCCATGTGATGAAAAAGGGATTCTTTTTGACAATTGCAAGCGTTCGGCACAATGGTTGGATAAAGATGAAGTGCAGAAACACAGTCCAAAACTGAATATGCATCAAAAAAAGCTAATGGTGTCTGTTTGGTGGTCTAGCACTGGTTTTATCCACTATAGCGTCACGAAACCTGGTAAGTCGATTACAGTGGGTTTCTGCTGCAACCAATTGAACAAAATGATGAGGATGCTTGAGATTAAGCAGCCGAGACTGGTCAACAGAGACAGGCCCATCCTCTTGCAAGACAATGGTGGACCCACATGTCACACAAACAACGCTGCTCCAATTAAAGAGGCTGGGCTTGGAAATTCTCTGTCATCCACCGTATTCACCAGACCTTGCAATAACTGACTACCACTTATTCCAGGCTTTGGACCACTTCTCACAAGGAAAAATATTCAACTCTCAACAAGCTGTGGAAAACGCCTTTCGAGATTTCATTGCCACTTGCCCTCTGGGCTTCTTCGCTGCTGGCATAAACAAGCTACCTTGAAGATGGCAAAACTGTGTCAATAAGTTAGGCACATACTTTGATTAACTAACTGTACTGCTTCTTGTTTGAGATATAATAGACTACACTTTTGATGTGAAATCAGACATTTCATATTTAATGACCTAATATTGACGTTATACAAATGGTAACATACTGAGTTTTTTCAAAGTAGATTTACATCAAGAATTATATAGATTGAAAGGCTTCAAATCAACACAGTATAACAGAAAATGAAGGACATACTTTATAAACAAGGAAACAAGTTGCCAGTATCTAAAACATAAATGTAAGATTTTGGTTTTGTTTGCATTCTCAGACATTAACTTCATAAAACCTTCCCCCATATCTACTTCCAGTGAATAACAGCTAAATGAATAGAGGCAATATAGCTCTACTGAAGCAGAAGACTATATATATATATAGTAGTGTCAAAAATTACCTATGGATATTTAGGCAATGGTTAGGAAGAATAACCAGTTGTTTTAAAGTTTCTTGTAAATAAAAATTTTCCACAAATTTTAGAAAATAGAAAATACATATAAAATCAATCAAAAGTTTTGATTAATCATCCTTTGACCCTCCACTTTACTTGGTATCAACCGCAATTCTTTCCTTCTTTGCTATGGCTCTTTTAACTTGTTTCTTTCTCTCTCTCTCCTCTTTCCCTTTGTCCAGTCTCAGTTCCCTTTTTCAGTCTCCTTTATCTCCTCATTAGTTACTTCTAACAATAAAGATATATTATTGCACTGGCCAGAAAGAGGAGAGAAATTGTTATTGCTGTTGTTAAGATAGCATTGGTTAAAAGAACACTCCATGCTCTAAAGTGTTGTTCTTTATGGCTTTCTCTTCATGTCCTCTATTTTTCTCCCCTTTGATTCTGAGGAGCTTCTCAGCTATACGATAAGGTATTGACAAAGTTTATCAACAGCTGCACAACTGACATTTGGGCCTGACAATTCTTTATTGCAAGGGGCTGTCTTGTGTATTGCAGGATGTTTAGCAGCATCTCTGACATATACCTGATAGATGCCAGTAGCAGCTTCTCCACAGGTTATGATAACCAAAAAGGTCTCCAAGTACTGACAAATGTCTCCTGGGGACAAAACTACCCCCAGTTGAAAACTACTGGCCGAAGTGATCCAAGTCCCCTCTGAGCTCTTAAAGAGTGTAATCCAGGAAAAAAATTTTGTACATATTTCAAATGAATTATGTCGTAAGTATTACCGCTTTAAGAAATCAGAGGCCAAAAATGTTGATCCATATGTATTTTTATGGTAAACAGCATAAAGCTAGTTACTCTGCCTTTACTTATTTTAACTCATCACAGTACAATTTTTTTAGGACGGTAAATTTTTATTTCACTTTATGCTACTCATATTTGATATAAAGACTATAAAATCAGGTAGAAATTGCTCAAAGTAGATTTTTAAAAAGAGATAGGAAATGAGTCAAGTGCAATCTGTGTTTACACCTAAATAAAACAATATCTAAATATTAACAAACCTCCATTTACTTGACTTTTCCGTCTTACTCGAGAGATCTGTTTGTTAGGCTTTTCTCCTGCTCTTGGTGTTGATGTGATCAAATTATTATCTATATCACGTTCAATTCTACTCCGTTTTGAAGGATTTTCTCTCTCTTCCTTAAGATATAAGAGGAAAAAACATGCACTGAGCACAGTCATTCTGCCTTATGGGTTATACTTTTAAAATGATAAAATATGGTATAATATACTTTCCCCTGTTTTACATATCCAGGAAAAACAAAACGCAATTACAGGTTATATCAAAGAGTGTTAGGGAACACAAGAAAAATTTGATAGTGTTGTAAGGATATTAATACAATTGTAATATACACATATAATTACCACATCCCCACAATTCAGATCCTTTTCCCACAGTTTATTAAATTTTCCAGGCTATCAAAGCATTGAATTGTACAATGTACCCTGAATTTTCCACAATTCTTCCTTATTTTTGGAAATGTCCTAAAGAACCAAAGATCATTTCCTTAAGCAACTCAGGGTAGGAGAGAAAGCCTCAATGAACTTGCTGGCAAGTCACATATCCCCCCCACCACCCCCAGCAAAAAAGGAAAAGGTCTGCCTTTGCCATACTCCTCACTGCCAACCTCAATTATTTAAATGCCCAAACTGATATCATAGAGTCTACCCCTTAAAAACCTCTTCATTTACTGTCTTACGTGGGACAAGTCCACGTGACCACTTTAGACTATTCTTACAGAATTACTGACTAAAATAGTATACTTCAAGGCATTAGCCTGATTTTTCTCCTTTTATATATATTTTCTTCTCGTTTGTAAAGATTTTCTGAGTAATCTACCACAAACAATTTTCTTACATTATAATATTGCCCTATAATTCCTTGCTGTTTTAATTAGTACCTGAAATCTTTTGATAAAGATTAGATTTTCAAATCTATACACTATATATAATTTATACATAAATTTGACATGCTCATCTATTCTTTTTTGTATTCAATGCCTTGATCCCACAGAAAGTAATAAAATATACTAACATGCATTTTTAAAAAGCTGACTATTCTATTATTTCTGGAAAAAACCTTGGTATTGTAAATGGTGAAAACTACAATTTCCCATTTGGATCAAAACAGAAAAGAAGATATTCCTGCAATACAGAATTTTACTTTTACTCAGTAGTTTCTCTAATTTTAGGTAGCTCCATAAAACCAATATAACATTATAGCACAGAATAATGCCTCAGTGATCCACAACAAAATTCTTCAAATTTTCACTATTATTCCTCTATATTTTAAAATGACGAAGAGGAAGTCTCTTATCTCTAACATGGGATCTCCATTATCAGGAAATATAAGTGCTCTTTATAAAATCCATCTAGAACAGAAATAATACAGCAAAGCGTCAACTACATACACTAAGCTCTAGTCTCCCCTTTAAGAAATTTCTTAGTACAGCTGCCATAACATAAATACATACATTTCAGAAAACCCTGCATTCTGCAACACTAAAGTAACAATGCTTAAGGAAAAAATGTGTACGGGAGAAGGGAGAGGGGTATGTTGGGACAGATTACTTCATGCAACTGTAACTTTGTAACCATAGCACAATGTGACTGTAACTTTGTAACCAAGGCACAAACAAAAACACATCCGGACCTCCAGAGCTAACTTGGACACGCCAGTCAGGCAAAGAGTAGTTGGAATGCAACCTCAGAACATAAAACTTACTAAAAACAAGAAGTAGAAACAGGGGCCTATGGGACCTGAGAAGTGGAGCCTCAAGCCAGTGGAGCTGCTGTGCCTTAAGATGGGCACAAAAGGAAATGCGAATTACCACATGTAAAGACTCTCTGCTAGACCAGGGTGGACCTCTCTGGGGAGTGAGCCTCTGTTGCAGGTTATCGACTTTAATGAAAAAGCAAAAATAAAAACAAAGAACAAAAAACAAAACAAACAAGCAAACAAACAAAAAACAGGTGAAAGGGCTTTTGCCCAAGCAGTTGAACTTAAAGTTTTCTTTATTTTCTTTCCTTGCTTTCTTTATTTTCCTTCCTTCCCTCCCTCCCTCCCTCCTTCCTGTCTTTCTTTCTTTTCTTTTTTTTTTTTAAGAGATAGGGTCATTCTGTCACCCAGGCTGGAGTACCGTGGTGCAATCATAGCTTCCTGCAGCCTCCAGTTCCTAGGCTCAATCAATCCTCCTGCCTCAGCCTCCAGAATAGTTGGGATTGCAAGGTGCATGCCACCATGCCTGGCTAATTTATTTATTTTACTTCATTTTTAAAAGACAGGGTTTTACTGTTACCTGCTGAGAATACAGTGGCCCCATCATAGCTCAAATTCCAGGGCTCAAGCAATCCCCTCCCAAGTAGCTGGGGCTATAGGAACATGCCACAACACCTGGTTAATCTTTAAATTTTTGTAGAGATGGGGTCTCACTATGCTGCCCAGGCTGGTCTTAAACTTCTGTCCTCAAGCAATCCTCCTGTCTCAGCACTCCCAAAGCATAAGCCACCATGCCAGGCCTGAAGACTTCTTTTACAAAATAAACTACATGTTAGAAAGTACCAAAGAATACCAAAGATATCAAATCATACAGAGCATATTCTTAGATCACAATGATATTAAGTTAGAAATCAACAACTATAAGATATCTAAGAAGTGTCCAAATATCTGGAAATTAAGTAACACATTTCTAAGTAATCCATGGGTCAAGGAATAAATCACAAAGAAAAGGAAATAAAAATATTAATATAACTTATCAAAATGTGTGGGATACAAGGAAAGCAGGATGTTGAAATTCTTACCATTAAATACTTACATTAGAAAAAAAATAAAAGTGTACAATCAAGGATCTAAGCAAGGGGCTGGCAAACTACAGTCATAGGCATAGTATGGCCAGGAAACTAAGAATGGTTTTATATTTTTAAATGGTTAGAGGAAAAAAAATCAAAAGAATAATATTTTATAGCAAATGAAAACTATATGAAATTGAAATACAGTACTTCCTCCTTCTGCAAAGGGGATACATTTCAAGATCCCCCAGCAGATGCCTGAAACTAGATAGTATAGAACCCCATATATACTACGTTTTCTCCTATACATACATATAGCTATGATAAAGCTTAATTTATAAATTAAATACAGTATGAGATTAATAAGAACAATAAAATAGAATAATTATCAGCTTCATTACTCTTGCAGTTTGGGGCCATTATTAAGTAAAATAAGTATTATGTGAATACAAGCACTACAATATGATAACCAAGAAGGCTAACTGACTAGCAGGTAGGTAGGGTATCCAGTGTGGGTGGAGTAGGACAGAGTGAGATTTTAATCACACTACTCAAAACAGCAGACAATTTAAAACTCATGAATTGTTTATATCTGGAATTTTTCATATAATAATTTCGGACTATGGTTGACTGCAGGTAACTGAAATCGTGGCAGGTAAAACCACAGATAAGGGCGAAGTACTGTACCAATGTCCAAAGTCATGCTGATTCATTTATATATTGCCTACAATGGCAGAGTTGAGTAGTAGTTGCAACAGAGACAATACAGCCTGCAAAACCTAAAATATTTATCTGAAATATTCAAGAAAAATTTCACTGATCCCTAACCTAAGCTCCCACTTCTAGAAGCTAGAAAATTAAAAGTAAATCAAACTGGAAACAGAAAATTATTAAAAACAAAGGGCAGAAATCAGTTAAATAGAAAGTGACAGAAAATAGAAAAAATCTTTTTTAAAAAATAATGAATCTGATAAGCCTTAACGAGACAGATCAAAATAAAGATAAATCATGAATTATCTACATCAGGAATGGAGAGACATCATTACAGATCCCACAGACATCATTATGTTAATACAGAAATACCACGAAAACTTTACACCAAATAAATCAATAACTTAGATGAATGGTCAAATTCCTTGAAGATATATATGATTAAAACTGAAACAAGAAACAGAAAAGCTAAGTAATCCCATATATATTAGAAAAGTTAAATTACAATAAAAGGATCACACAAAGAAAATTCCAGTCACATTTCAGAAATCCTACTCCAGAATTCACCAGTGAGGGGATTCTGTCAAAAATTTAAGGATAAAATAATACCAATCCAACACAGTTCTTTCAGAAAAGAGAAGCAAGAGGAACAGTAACACCAACATACTCCTGATCCCAAATCTAAAAGCATTTCACATCAGTACAAAACTATATGGCCAGGCGCAGTGGCTCATGCCTATAATCCTAGCACTTTGGGAGGCCAAGGCAGGTGGATCGTTTGAGCTCAGGAGTTTGAGACCAGCCTGAGCAAGAGCAAGACCTCGTCGCTACTAAAAATAGAAAGAAATCGGCTGGACAACTAAAAATATATATAGAAAAAATTAGCCGGGCAGGGTGGTACATGCCTGTAGTCCCAGCTACTAGGGAGGCTGAGGCAGAAGGATTGCTTGAGCCCAGGAGTTTGAGGTTGCTGTGAGCTAGGCTGATGTCATGGCACTCTAGCCCGGGCAACAGAGTTGAGACTCTATCTCAAAAAAAAAAACAAAAAACAAAACAAAACTATAGACCAAAATCCCTCATCAACCCAGAAATAAAAAAAATCCTTAAAAAACAAACAAAACCCTCCAGCTAGTCAACTTCAACATACAAGTTATGGTTTTCCATTCAAAATTAATTTATGTACTATTCCACATTAAAAGAATAAAACAGGAAATCTGAAGAACATCTCAAAAGCAGAAAAGCCTGACAAAACTCAACAACATGATAAAACCTCTTCATAAACTAGGAATATTAATAAAAGGGAACTTCCCCAAACTGATAAAAGATAACTATGAAAAACATCTAGCTAACATCGCACCTAATGGTGAAACAAATTCTTTTTCCCTAAGAACAAGGCAAGGGTGTTTGCATTTACCACTCCTATAAAACATCGTACTACAGGTCCTAAACAATGTATTAAGAGAAGAAAAAGAAACAAAAGCCTCAGTGATCAAAAAAGAGTAAGTAAAACTCTCATTCTTTGGCATATGACATGATTATAGATGTATGAAATCTATGAACTCTTCCAAAGACTAGAACTATTTAGTGATTTAGCAAGTTCACACAGTACCTGGTCAATACTGAAAAATATTTCTATATATTAGCAACAAATAGAAAAGAAAAATGTTAAGTGTATACCATTTAAAACACTATCACAAAACACCAAATATGTAAGAATAAAACTACTGAAAGTTGTACAAGACCTCTACATTACTCAGAAAAATTAAGAATATGTATTAATGAAGGGGTATATCATGATCACGAATTCGCAGACTCAGAATCAATACTGTTAAGATGCCCATTCTCACTAAACGATCTACACTTTCAATATAATTTCTATTGTAATTCCAGTGGCTTTAACAGAAGAAATAGATAAGCTAATTCTTTCCTTTCTTTTTTTTTCCCCCAAGACTAGAGTCTCAACTCTGTCGCCCCAGCTAAAGTGCACTGGCGTCATGGTAGCTCACTGCAACCTCAAACTCCTGCGCTCAAGTGATCCTCCTGCCTCAGCCTCCCAAGTAGCTGGGACTACAGGCATGCACTACCATGCCTGGCTAATTTTTCTATTAATTGTAGAGATGGGGTCTCACTCTTGCTCAGGCTGGTCTTGAACTCCAGAGTGAAAAGCAATCACCCTGCCTGGAACTCCCAGAGTGCTAGGATTATAGGTGGGACCACCGCATCCAGCCTAGACAAGCTAATTCTAAAATTTATATGAACATATAAAGAATCTAAAACAATAAAACAAACTTGAAAAAGAACAAAGTTGGAGGACTTATACTATTTCATTTTAAGACTCACTATAAAACCACATTAATAAAGACAGTGTAGTACGGGTATAAAGATAGATATACAGTTCAATGGAACAAAACACATATGAGAAAGACATCCACACATGTATGGCCTTTTGACTTTCAAGGAAGGTATAAATCTAATGTGGACATAAAACTCTCTTTAACAAATGTTGCTTTTTTTTATGATTTCAGAATGTTACGGGGATACAAACATTTTAGTTACATGAATTGCTTTTGTGCAGTTTGAGTCAAAGTTATAAGTGTGTCCCTCCCCCATATAGTGCGCACTGTACCTGTTATGTGTGAATTTACCTGTCCCCTCCTCCCCTCTTGCACCTGCTTGATTTCCACTGAATTTTACTACCATATATGCACGTGTACTGACCTATAAGTTTCAATTTAGTAGTGAGTACATATGGTTTTTGTTCTTCCACTCTTGTGATAGTGCACTTAAAAGCATGGTCTCCAGTTCCATCTAGGTTGTTACAAAAGGTATTAGTTCACCATTTTTTTATGGCTGAGTAATACTGCATGGTATATGTATACCATATTTTATTGATCCATTCATGTGTTGATGGGCACCTGGGTTGATTCCACATCTTTCCGATTGTGAATTTTGCTGCTATAAACATTTGGGTACAGTTGTCTTTTTTATAAAATGTCTTTTTTTCCTTTGGGTAAATACCTAGTAGTGGGATTCCTGGATCAAGTGGTAGGTCTACTCTTAATTCTTTGAGGTACCTCCATACTAATTTCCATAGAGGCTGTACTAAAACAAGTGTATAAGTGTCCCTTTCTCTCTGCATCCAGGCCAGCATCTGTTCTTTTGGGACTTTTTGATAAAAGCCAGTCTCACTGGAGTTAGGTGATATCTCATTGTGGTTTTGATCCCTGATGATTAGAGACATTGAGCATTCTTTCATCTGTTTATTGGCCATTAGTCTACGTTCTTTTGAAAAGCTTCTGTTCATATCTTTTGCCTAATTTTTAATGGGTTTTTTTGATGTTTTCTTGCTGATTCACCTGAGTTCTTCATAGATTCTCATTATTAGCCCTTTATCACATGTACAGCGTGCAAATATTTTCTCCCATTCTGTAGGCTGTCTATTCGCTCTGTGGGTTGTTTCCTTGGTTGTACCGAAGCTTTTTAATTTAGCAGGTCCCATTTATTTATTTTTGTTGTTGCTGTGAATGCCTTTGGGGTCTTCTTCATAAATTCTTTGCCTAGGCCAATATCTACAGGAGTTTTTCCGAACTCTTCATGTAAAATTCTTATAGTTTCATGACTTAGGCTTAAGTCTGTTATCCATCATGAATTAATTTTTGTGAACGGTGAGAGGTGCGGGTCCTGTTTCAGTCTTCTACGTGTGGCTATCCAATTTTCCCAGCACTATTTATTGAGTAGGGATTCTTTTCCCTAGTGTATGTTTTCATCTGCTTTGTGAAAGATCAGATGGCAATATGAGGATGGTTTTATATCTGGGTTCTCTGTTCTGATCCATTGGTCTAGGTCTCTGTTTTTGTGCCAGTACCATGCTATTTTGCTTACTACAGCCTTGTAGTATAGCTTAAAGTCTGGTAAAGTGATGCCTCCCAATTTGTTCTTACTGCTTAAGGTTGCTTTGGCTATTTGGGGTCTTTTCTGGTTCCATACAAAGCGAAGAAGTATTTTTCCTAGATATGCAAAAAAAATGACATCGATACTTTAATGGGGATTGCATTCGATCTGTAAATCACTTTGGGTACCATAGACATCATAACAATGTTGATTCTGCCGAAGCATGAGCATGATATGATTTTCCATTTGTTTACATCCTCTGCGATTTCCTTCCTCAGTGTTTCATGGTTCTCCCTGCAGAGGTCTTTTACCTCCTTGGTTAAATAGATTCCTAGGGATTTTATTCTCTTTGTTGCTATTGTGAAAGGTATTGAATCTCTGATTTCATTCTCAGCTTGACTGCAGTTGCTGTAATAAGAATGCTGATTTGTGTACATTGATTTTATAGCCTGAGACTTTGCTGAACTTGTTTATCAATTCCAGGAGTCTCATGGCAGAATCTTTGGGGTTTTCTAGATACGAGATCATATTGTCAGCAAAGAGCGATAGTTTGACCTCTTCTTTCCCCATTTCGATAGCCTTAATTTCCTTCTCCTGCCTGCTTGCTCTGGCTAGAACTTCTAGCACTGTTAAACAGAAATGGTAATAGTGGGCAACCTTGTTTAGTTCCAGTTCTAAGCAATAATGCTTTCAGTTTTTCCCTGTTCAGTATGATGTTGGCTATGAGTTTGCTGTATATGGCTTTTATAATATTGAGGTATGCCTATTTGCTTAAGAGTTTCTTACCATAAAAGGGTGCTGAATTTTGTCAAATGCTTTTTCTGCATCTACTGAGAGGATCAGATGGTCTTTGTTTATGCTTCTATTTATGTGGTGAATCACATTTATAGATTTGCGTATGTTGAACTATCCTTGCATCTCTGGGATGAAGCCCACTTGATTGTAGTGGATTATTTTTTTGATGTGCAGCTGAATTCAGTTTCCTAGGATTTTACTGAGAACTTTTACATCTATATTCATAAGGGATATTGGTTTGTTATCTTTTTTTATTGTGTCCTTTCCTGGCATTGGTATCAGGGTGACACCGGCTTCCTGTAGAATGGGCTAGGCAGGATTCCCTTCTTCTCTATGTTATGAAATAATTTCTGCAGTCTAGGTACCAGTTCTTCTTTGAAAGTCTGATAAAATTCAGCTGTGAAACCATCCAGAACATGACTTTTTTTCCTTGGGAGATTTTTTTGTTGCTGCTTCCATTTCATTACTTGATATTGGTTTGGTCATGAGTTCTATTTCTTCCTGATTAAGCCTAAGGAGGTTGTGTGTTGCCAAGAATTTGATCATTTCCTCCATGTTTTCAAGTTTATGTGCATAAAGATTTTTATAGCATTCAGAGATAATATTTTGTATTTCTATAGTATCAATGGTAATATCTCCTTTTTCATTTCTGATTGAGATTAGGGAACTTTCTTTTCTGTTTCTGTTTAATATAGTGAGAGGCCTGTCAATTTTGTTCATCTTTTCAAAGAGTCAACTTTTTGTTTCATTAATCTTCTGTATAATTCCTTTGCTATCAATCTCATTTAGCTCTACTCGGACCTTAGTTATTTTTCTTCTGCTGGGGTTGGGATTGGTTTGCTCTTACTTCTCCAATTCCTTGAGATCATTCATTAGATTGCTAATCTGTGATTTTTCTGGTTTTTGGATGCAGACATTTATGGCTGTGAATTTTCCTCTTATGACTATTTTTGCTGAAACCCACAGATTTTTTGGTAACTTGTATCCCCGTTGTCACTTAGTTTGAAGAATCTTAATTTCCTCCTTGAACCAATACCTATCCAGTAGTAGGTTGTTTAATTTCCATGACTTTGTGTACAGTTCAGTGTTTCTATTAGGACTAATTTCTAATTTTATTGCACTGTGGTCTGAAAATATACATAGTATAATTTCTACTTTTGTAAATTTGTTGAGGCATGTTTTGTGGCCTAGGATGTGATCAATCTTAAAGAATGATCCATGAGCTGATGAAAAGAATATATATTCAATGGTTTTTGGGTAGAATGTTCTGTAAATGTCTGTTAGGCCCATTTGTTCTAGAATTCTATTTAAGTCCATCATTTCTTTGCTTATTTTCTACCTGGAGGATCTGTCCTGCTTTGTCAGTAGGGTGTTGGAAGTCCCCAGCTATTACAGCGCTACTTTTTATCATTTTGATTAGATCAAGTAGGGTTTCCTTTATGAATCTGGGCAAATCTGTGTTAGGTGCATAAATATTTAGGATTGTTATGTCTTTTTGTTGAATGGTTCCCTTCACCATTACATAATGACCATTTTTGTCTTTCTTTTCTTTTTTTTTTTTTTTTGAGACAGAGTCTCACTTTGTTGCCCAGGCTAGAGAGAGTGCCATGGCGTCAGCCTAGCTCACAGCAACCTCAAACTCCTGGGCTTAAGAGATCCTACTGCCTCAGCCTCCCGAGTAGCTGGGACTACAGGCATGCGCCACCATGCCTGGCTAATTTTTTCTATATATATTTTTTAGTTGGCCATATAATTTCTTTCTATTTTTAGTAGAGACGGGGTCTCGCTCTTGCCCAGGCTGGTCTCAAACTCCTGACCTCAAGAGCGATCCACCTGCCTCGGCCTCCCAGAGTGCTAGGATTACAAGCGTGAGCCACCACGCCCGGCCTTTGTCTTTCTTTACTGTTGCTGATTTGAAGTCTGTTATCTAACATGAGAATGGCTATACCAGCTTTCTTTCGGTTTCCATTTGCATGGAATAGTGTTTTCCATCACCTCACCTTGAGTCTGAATAAGTCCTTGTGGATTAGATGTGTTTCCTGGAGACAACAGATACTTGGCTTGTATTTTTTTATCCATTCAGCCAGCCTATGTCTCTTGAGTGGGGAGTTCATGCCATTCACATTTATTGAAAGAATTGATCGATGGGGTGTATTTCTGTTCAATCCTGTTGAGTAGAACTTTATTCCTTTGTTTTACCTCTTGAGCCATTGTGGTATCCAGGCTCTGACCTATAACTTTTGGGTGCTTTTATACTGGTGGATGTCTATTCTACTAATCCATGTACAATATAGTTCTGAGTACTTTCTGCAGGGCAGGTCTGGTCTTGACAAATTCCCTCAGTGTTTGCTTGTCTGAGAAAGGCTTTATTTCTCCATCACATAAGAACTTTAGTTTTACAAGATATAAAATTCTAGGCTGGGCAGTATTCTGTTTGAGAAGACTGAGAATGGGGCCTGAATTCCTTCTGGCTTATAAGGTCTCAGTTGAGAAGTGTGCAGTTACTATGATAGGTTTTCCTTCATAAGTTACCTGCCGCTTTCTCCTTACAGCTGGGCTCGTTAAGTAGGAGTGCCTCTTTCATGTTTACTTTGGCCACTCTAATATTTCTAGCAAGGCCAGGGAAATTTTCCTCCGTTATTCCCTCAAATAGGTTTTCCAAACCTTGTGTATTTTCTTCTTTGCCCTCTGGGATGCCTATGATTCTTATGCTGGGCCTCTTTACACAGTCCCATATTTCTTGTAGTTTTGTTAGTTCCTCTTGCTTCTCAGGTCTTTCTCTTTGACTGACTTGTTTAACTCGAAGATGTTGTTTTCAGGCTCTGAGAGTCCTTCTTCTGTCTGATCTAGTTTATACTTAAGGCTTTCCCTTGTGTTTTATTTCCTTAAATGAAATTTTCATTTCTAGATGTTTTGGTTAGACCTTTTTTCTTTAACATAATTCGATTTCCTTAGTAAATTTTTCATTCATTTCCTGCATTATTTCTGTGGTTTCTTTGTGTTGGGTTTCTATATTCTCTTGTCTTTCATTGAGCCTCCTTACAATCCATATTCAAAATTCTGCACCTGTCATTTCAATTTTTCCTTTTTTGGTTGGTATCCACTGGTAGGGAGTTACTGTTTTCTTTTGGGGGTGTCCTTTTGCTCTGACTTTTCACATTTCCAGAGTTCTTTTGCTAATTCCTTCTCATCTGGCCTCTCAGTTGAGACCTGGGGGTGGTAAGCCTGGGGCCTGTCTCTAGGTCCCCAAGGATTGAGTCCTGAGTGTGCCAGGGAGAGGAGTGCTGGTCGTAAGTTGATTATGGGGTGTTCTAGCAGGTTTGGGATACCTCTTGGGTTACTTCTGACCTGCTGTCTTCACCTCTTCCCAACAATGTGTAGTGAGTTAGGTCCTCCACCCTACTTTTAGTGACGGTGGGTGGTACCTGTGAGTGTGTATCAGCCACACCCTGTTTGCTTGAGTTGGAAGAAGCTATAATGTGCTATATCGCTGTTCTCCTTGTCATTTGTTGGTGTTTTTGTGATAGAGCCAGCTGCCGAGATGTTCTTTTGGGTCCCTGGTAGACTCTGATCCCCAGGTGGAGTACTTGAGTATCCCAAGCTTTAGGAGGGACCCTGTAGCTCCCAGGGGGTTTCTTGATCTCCACCAGCACCAAGAAATGTTGCTTGCTAAACTGGATATCTACATGGAAGTTAGGAGGAAGAGAGGCAAAAAGTTTTCCTTCTTCTCCACTTATTAATTTATTTATCTATGTATTTATCATAGTCTCATGGGCTATTTCATTCTAGAAGTTATAATCTGTTACTACACGAGCCATAGAATGAGATATTTCTTCAAGGAACCTGCTAAGTTTTGAATATGGTTTGTCTTCACCAAAACTCACATTGAGGCATGTCCCCAGTGCAAATAACAGTGTTGAGAGATGGTGGGATCTTTAAGAGACATTTGGGTCATGAGAGATGCACCCTCTTGAATGGATTAATGCCATCTCACAGGAGTGAGTTCTCATTCTTGCAGAACTGGATTAGTTACCACAAGCATGGGTTATTATGAAGTAAAGTCACACCTCATGTTTTGCCTCTTTTGCATGTGTTCCTACCAAGTAATGCCATCTACAATGTTATGATGCACAAGGAGGCCCTCACCAGATACAGCTGCATGATTTTGAAATTTCCAACATCCAAAACTATGAACGAAATAAACCTCCTTCTTTGTAAGTTATCCCATCTCAGGTATTCTGTTACAGCAACATAAAATGAACTAAGACAGAACCCTAGCTCCTTTTACTGGAGAATAGTACTGAGAAACCAAGATCTGGGTGCTAGGTGCACATAGTTCAGCAGAGAGAGCAAGGAAATACATTCATGTACCACATATGCTACATAAAGTTTCTCTAAATGAAAGACTACATATACGACGGTGGTTCCATAAGATTATAGGACTCGCTCTGTCACCCCAGCTAGAGTATAGTGGCATCATCATAGGTCAGTGCAACCTCAAACTCCTAGTCTCAAGTGATTCTGCCTCAGCCTCCTGAGTAGCTGGGACTATAGGCCTGTGCCACTACGCCTGGCTAACCGCTTCTATTTTTTCTAAAGACAAGACCTCATTCTTGCTCAGGCTGGTCTCAAACTCCTGGCCTCAAGCAATCCCCCTGTCTGCTGTATCTTTTCTATGTTTAAATGTGTTTAGATATACAAATACTTACCATTCTGTCACAATTGCCTACAGTATTCAGTACAGTAGTACACTATATGTTTGTAGCCTAGGAGCAATAGGCTACACCACATAGCCTAGGTGTGTAATAGGCTATATCATCTACATTTGTGTAAGTACAATCTATGATGTTCACACGATGATGACATCATCAAACAAAATACTTCTCAGAACATATCCCCATTATTAAACAACACATGACTGTATATAAATATATGCATGTAAGGAGGGGTGTATAGAAAAAGACAGAGAGAAAAAATTAATCAATATTACTTCACTTATCCAATTATTATTATTATTATTTTTTTTTTTTTGAGACAGAGTCTCGCTCTGTTGCTCGGGCTAGAGTGCCGTGGCATCAGCCTAGCTCACAGCAACTTCAAACTCCTGGGCTCGAGCAATCCTCCTCCCTCAGCCTCCCAAGTAGCTGGGACTATAGGCATGCGCCACCATGCCCAGCTAATTTTTTCTATATATATTTTTAGCTGTCCAGATAATTTCTGTTTTTAGTAGAGACGGGGTCTCGCTGTTGCTCAGGCTGGTCTCGAACTCCTGACCTCGAGTGATCCACCCGCCTCGGCCTCCCAGAGTGCTTGGATTACAGGCGTGAGCCACCGCGCCTGGCCACACTTATTCAATTATTAAAGAACACATCTAGAGACACTTGCTTACATGACAAGTGGGATTTAACTTTGGTGGAGAGAAAGAAAATTCCCAAATAAAAATATGAAGTATGGCACTAAAGAGTTTCAAAGAAACTTTTCATCTAATCATGTTTTTCAAGCTAAGGGATGCATGCAACCTATCAAGGAAATCATAAAATCAATTTAAAGTATTATAATCATCTTTAAAAGAAGAAACAATAGGACAGAAAAGAAAATTCAAGTATATCACATATATTAATGGTGAGTATAAACACAGTATAAGATGTGTTCCTTTCTGTGGATCACAGATAAAAGATTTAAAACCACTGACTTAATACAAGTGATAAGAATATATTAGTATTTTGTTAAAATGATATCCATATGGAAATTGATGATCTGCAAGTATCATAGAACAGTATTTAGGTAAGAACAGAAGAAAAGGCTGTTTTGTTATAGGGAAAATTCTACAAACCACTTATTTAGAAAGATGTAGAGAGATTCCTGGTACAAAGCAAATATATTTAGTTTGAGCCCTTCATTTCAAATATATATTAGAAACTTTACGGTGCTAAAAGCAGAAAGCCTCCATGTGAACAATCTTACTATTTCCTAATTCTAAAGTCAGAGAAGTGTAAGTCACTAAATCATAAAATGTGGATTTAAAAGAGACAAAAGGCTGGTGGTGGTGACTCACACCTGTAATCCTGGCACTTTGGGAGGCAGATGTGGGAGGACTGCTTAAACTGGGGAGTTTGAGAAAATCCTGGGCAACACATGAAACCCCAACCATACAAAAAAAATATGAAAAATTAGCAGGATATGGTAGCACACACCTGTACTCCCAGCTACTCTGGAGGCTGAGGCAGGAGGATCTCTTGAGCCCAGGAGTTCAAGGCTGCAGTGAGCTATGATCATACCACTGCACTCCAGCCTAGGTGACAGATGGAGAGCCTGTCTCTAAAAACGAGACTGAAGGTTTCATTCAACTGTTATAGGCTGAACTGTAGCCCCCTCAAATTCATATGTTCAAGCTATAACCCTGAGTACCAGACAATATGACTACATTTGAAGATAGACCTTTAAAAAGGGAATTAAGCCAGTGCAGTGGCTTATGCCTATAATCCTAGCACTCTGGGAGGCTGAGGCAGGAGGATTGCTTGAGCTCAGGATTTTGAGAGCAACCTGAGCAAGAGTGAGATCCTGTCTCTACTAAAAATAGAAAAATTAACCAGGCATAATGGCACACACCTGTAGTCCCAGCTACTCAGGTAGCTAAGGCAGGAGGATTGCTTGAGCCCAGGAGTTTGAGGTTGCAGTGAGCTATGATGATGCCAATGCACTCTACCTAGGCCAACAGAGCAAGAGTCTATCGCCAAAAAAAAAAAAAGGTAATGACGTTAAAAGAGGTTTATTAGGGTGAACCCCTAATGCCAATATCACTGGTATCCTTACAAGAAGAGAAGATTAGGATATATACAATACACAGACCAAAGGGTGACCATTTAAGGACACAGTGAGAAGGCAGCCATCTGCAAGTCAAGGAGGGAGGTCTCAGAAGATACCAAATCTGCCGACACCTTGATCTTGAACTTCTAGACAATATCTAGCTACTTTAAGACAGAATGGTAAAAGAGAAGGAGCATACGTATCAGTCAAATACTGACCTGGGTTTAAATTCCAGCACTGTCATTTCTTGGAGATGCACTAGTATACAGGAGGTAAGAGTCACTCTGGAACCAGGATAATTGGTTTCCAGCGTTGCCTCTTAAAACTAAGTAAACTTGAACAAGTTATTTAACTTCCTTGTATATCAGTTTCCTCATGTGTAATAAAGAGATGATAATGCCCACCTCACACAGTTTGTGAGGCTTAAATAAGTACACCTAAAACACTGAGAACACTGGTTGGCAAACAGTAACTGCTCAATAACTGTTAGTAAGTGCTGTTGTACTGTGCTTTTTTAAATATTTTTTTAGAGACAGGGTCTCGCACAGGCTGCAATGTAATGGCCCAATCATAGTTAATGGTAACCTCAAATTCCTGGGCTCAAGTGATCCTCCTACCTCTGCCTCCTGAGTAGCTGGGAACTACAGGTGCATGCCACCATGCCCAGCATGTTATTTTTTATTACATTTTTATCCTGGGAAAGTTACTATTATAATTATTGTTATTATTATTACTGACACTGTGCAAGTTACCTAAGTTTACTAAGTCTCAGTTTTTCTCTTCTATAACATATCAAAAGATAAGGATTAAGAGGACATGCTGGATATAAAGCACTTAATGGACATTCAACATATTGTAGATGTGAATCTCCACCCAAATTTTGAAAAAGCCAATGACGTTGTATTTAAGATAGATACATAAGCAAGCACTATCTACATGTTCAACACAACTTTAGAATACATCATCAAAATGATAGTTTAGGACAATGGAGATAAGAAACCAACAATAATTAAAAGCCAGTATGAGCTCATTAAAATTAATACATGACAAAGTAATCATTTTACTTTGGGTCATTAGTCTGGGAAAAGACACAGTGTACCGTCATTCAGCAAAGCATTCAAATACTAATTTCTTTAACAATCTTATAGAATATGATTTTAAAAATTTCAGTTGAATAACAGTATAATTAAGTGAATTTGTAACTGTAGGAAAAAATCTTATTCTAAAATATTAATTAATGAATAAGACATTAGTTTACAAACAGGTTTTTCATGGCCCTTTCCTATGCAACATTTTTGCATCAACAGGCTTTAATGAGAACTCTCAGATTTTGGTTAGAAAAAAAAAAGAAACCTGACAGAAATCTCCACAGGAAAATCTTGAATGTTTTAGTTAACAGGAGTAAAAATTTCCTGACCAGCAAAGACTGAGCCAATTACCAAAAGAGGAAAGAAAAGTATAATATAAAATCACACTGACAGAAAAAAGTTCCAGTGAAAGAAAGTACGGGTGACCCTTAAACACGGGTTTGAATTGTAAAGGTCCACATAAACAAATTGTCTTTCACCTTCTGCCACCCCAGACAAGACCAACCCTTCCGCCTACTCTTTCTCCTCCTTATCCTACTCAATGTGAAGATGATGAGAATGAATACCTTTATAATGATCCACCTCCACTTAATAAATTGTAAATACATTTACTCTTCCTTATGATTTTCTTAAGAACATAGCCTTTTTACTAGCTTACTTTATTGTAAGAATATAGTAATACACACAGTATGCAAAATGTGCATTAATTGACTAATTAGGTTATCAGTAAGGCTCCAGTCAACAGTAGGTTATTAATAAAGTTGCTGGGGAGTGAAAAATTTTATGTTGGAAGAGGACCAAGGTGGCAGAGTAGACTCAGCCTGCACTTGCCACTCTCAAGGAGAGGATCAAAGGATGCAGGTCTCTACCTGCAACCACAAATGACTCATCTCAAAGAGAGCATTGTGAAGCATCAAAGAAGCAACTAGGGACACCCAAACCAAGCGAGGGACACGTAGGGTGATTCACTGGGCAAGACTGAAAGGTACTTGGGGAAAGCATCTACACATGGGGAAGGGGTAGGGGAGAGATCCCCGGAGCTCCACACTGCCCCAGTAGACGCTGCAACCCAAGCAGTGAGGGGGCTCCCCCACCACAGCAGGCCTCCAAACTGATCAGGGAGCTAGCTGCCTGGAGACTGTGCAGCAGCATCGCCCTGGAGAGCAGGCACAGTGGGGTCCCGCCAGCTTCTGGTCTCAGGTCGCTTCAACAGACATAACTCTGTAGTCTCAGCCCAAAGCACCCGGTGTACAGAGAAGCTGGCCCCACTGCAGCCACCTCCCTATTACCCCTGCCAGTCCAGGGACAGAGTGGGGAGGATGGATGTTCTTAGGCACACTGTGACTGGGTGCTGTGCTCTTAACCCCTTCCACAAGCTGGCTCCCAGGCATTCAAGCAAAGACACCCACTAGCTCTCAGCATCTGCCAGCACCATCTCGACAGTGCCGCCACTACCACCTGAGTAGCACCATAGCAGCTACCAGGCAGACCGTGCCTGGAGGGAGAGACCATACCTCTCCGGCATGGCATCACACATCTCTCCAGCCCCACAAACTGCAGGTGGCCCAACCGCTGTAGCCTGACATGCAACCCCACCACCAACCATGGTCCTGTGATCCACCCAGACATCCGCCAAGATCCTACAACTCGTCTCGCTGCTGGCTGTACTGCTGTGACATGCCCAGGCACCCAACCAAGGTCTTGAGACCCACTCTGACATTGGCTGCACTCCCATGATGTGTCTAGGCTCCTGCCACAGTCACGCTACCCATCACCATGGAGAGAGACTTGTCCAGCCCCCAGGAAGAGCTTCCAACGGCAGCCTGGGGACCAACCCATCAATCCAAATGAGTATGCCTCAACAGTAGGTTGGACTTTGACAACCACAGGGGAATGGGAAAATGGCATTCAAGAGCTGCGACACAGGTTCTCAGTGCATCCCTCTCCAACTGGGTCAATTCTCTGGAGTAGGACACAAAACCACTATCTATCTAGGGACCTCTGCTCCTTCTCACTAGGTAGGTGAGTTCCCAGGAAAGGAGAACGGTACACCACAAACCTATCAGCCTAGAGCTGAGAGGAGAGGTTTCAGACAAGAAGAAACCAGCAAAAGAATTCTGATGACATAAAAACAAAACAACAAGCTAGTTAAAGAGTCATTTAGGAAATTACAAAGTACAGCAGGTGGAGAACCTGTAGGCTTAAGGCCACATGTGGCCTTCTAGGTCCTTAAGTGCGGCCTTTTGACTAAATCTAAATTTTACAGAACAAATCATTTTAGTACTAGGTTATTAAGTATGAAATGTCCAATGTCCTTAAGTACTAAGATTGACAGTTGGTATCTCTAACATTTCATATTGACATTCCTTGTTTTCTTTTTATTGTGAAGGTACATCCTCAGTCTTTCAAATGTACAGTTCACCTTGTCATTATCTTTCAAAAAAATTTTTAGGCCAGGTGCGATGGTTCACACCTGTAATCCTGGCACTCTAGGAGGCCAAGGTGGGAGGATCGCTCAAGGTCAGGAGTTCGAGACCAGCCTGAGCAAGAGCAAGACCCCGTCTCTACTAAAATATAGAAAGAAATTATCTGGACAGCTAAAAATATATATAGAAAAAAAATTAGCCGAGCGTGGTGGCACATGCCTGTAGTCCCAGCTACTTGGGAGGCTGAGGCAGAAGGATTGCTTGAGCCCAGGAGTTTGAGGTTGCTGTGAGCTAGGCTGATGCCATGGCACTCTAGCCTGGACAACAGAGCGAGACTCTGTCTCAAAAAAAAAAAAAAAAGTTTTTTTTTAGAGCATTTTTTGTGAAACAATGAATAAGTCAAAAATTTGAGTTATTTTTGAATACAAGTTCCATCATGGAACCAATGCTACACAGACAGCTAGAAATACCAACGAAGTGCTTGGGAAGGGTATGGCTAATGAACACACAGTATGTTGATGGTTTGAGAAGTTCTGTTCTGGTGATTTTAATCTTGAAAATGAGTCCCATAGGCGATCTGAGACCAAGGTGGAGAATGATGAGCTGAAAGCTGTAGTGGAAGTAAATCCATCTCAACCTACATGTGAATTAACAGCAAGGTTTTTGTTTGTTTGTTTGTTAATTTTTTTATTTTTTTCAAAATATACTTTTTTCTTTTTTTAAAATTACTTTTTCTTTTTGAGACAGAGTCTCACTCTGTTGCCCGGGCTAGAGTGCCATAGCATCAGCCTAGCTCACAGCAACCTCAAACTCCTGAGCTCAAGTGATCCGCCTGCCTCGGCCTCCCAGAGTGCTAGGATTACAGGTGTGAGCCACCGTGCCCGGCCTAGCAGCAAGGTTTGACATTACTATTCCAACAATAGTGGACCATTTGAAACAAATTGGCAAGGTAAAAGAGCTAGACAGATGGGTTCCGCATGTATTAAACGAGCGCCACAAGAGAAATCGTCTCAAAGCTTGCCTTTCTTTGCTGTCACGACATAAAGGCAAACCATTTCTACACCATATTGTTCCATGTGATGAAAAAGGGATTCTTTTTGACAATTGCAAGCGTTCGGCACAATGGTTGGATAAAGATGAAGTGCAGAAACACAGTCCAAAACTGAATATGCATCAAAAAAAGCTAATGGTGTCTGTTTGGTGGTCTAGCACTGGTTTTATCCACTATAGCGTCACGAAACCTGGTAAGTCGATTACAGTGGGTTTCTGCTGCAACCAATTGAACAAAATGATGAGGATGCTTGAGATTAAGCAGCCGAGACTGGTCAACAGAGACAGGCCCATCCTCTTGCAAGACAATGGTGGACCCACATGTCACACAAACAACGCTGCTCCAATTAAAGAGGCTGGGCTTGGAAATTCTCTGTCATCCACCGTATTCACCAGACCTTGCAATAACTGACTACCACTTATTCCAGGCTTTGGACCACTTCTCACAAGGAAAAATATTCAACTCTCAACAAGCTGTGGAAAACGCCTTTCGAGATTTCATTGCCACTTGCCCTCTGGGCTTCTTCGCTGCTGGCATAAACAAGCTACCTTGAAGATGGCAAAACTGTGTCAATAAGTTAGGCACATACTTTGATTAACTAACTGTACTGCTTCTTGTTTGAGATATAATAGACTACACTTTTGATTCGAAATCGGACATTTCATATAATGACCTAGTAAAAGGAGTGCAGCAGAGAAAGGTGAAGCTTTTCTTGCCTCCTTTGGTGGCTAAAAAAGAACAATCTTGAAATCAGATGGCCACAGGTTCCCCACCCCTGCCTAAAAGAAAAAAATCTCAGAGCTTGAAAACAAGGCTTTTGAGCTAACCCAGTCAGTAAAACATGCAGAAAAAATAAAGAATGAACCATCACTGAGAAAATATGGGACTATGTCAAACGAGCCAATATACAAATTATAGGTATCCCAGAGGGAGAAGAAGAAAAAACAAAAAGCATGGACAACCTATTCAAGGGAATTATTGAGGAAAACTTCCCTGGTATCACCAGAGATTTAGATATCCAGATACAAGATGGTCTTCAAACTCCAGGGAGATTCATAGCAAACAGGACATCCCCAAGGCACATAGCCATCAACCTAACCAAAGTCAAAATGAAGGAGAAAATTCTACAAACTGCAAGACAAAAGCAACAACTAACCTGTTAAGGAAAGCCCATCTGGGCTAACAGCAGAATTCTCAGAGGAAATCCTACAAGGTACAAGGGATTAGGGACCGATATTTAGTCTTCTTAAACAGAACTATCAGCCAGGATTTCTGTATCCTGCAAAAAAACTAAGTTTCATAAATGATGGAGAAATAAAGACTTTTCCAGACAAGCAAGTAATAAGGGAATTTGTCAGTACTAGACCTGCCCTACAGGAAATACTCAAAAGTGCATTACACATGGAACAGCATGATAGATATCTACCAGTCTAAAAACACCCGCAAGTTAAAGTTCACAGCTCTTATAAATAATAATAGCACAAGAGGAAAAACAAAATAAGGTATCATCCAAAATGATAAACAGAACATGAGCCCACATATCAATATGAAAACTCAATGTGAACAGTCCGTATGGCCCACTTAAAAGACACAGACTGACTGGATGAAGAATCACAACCCAGCTATTTGCTGTCTCTAAGAAACAAAACTAAACCACAAGGACTGACACAGACTCAAGGTAAAGAGATGGAAAAAAATATTCCACACAAATGGAAACCAAAAGTGAGCAAGTGTAGCCATTCTCTTAACAGATAAAACAGACTTGAAATCAACAATGGATTAAAAAAAAAAAAAGACAAAGATGGTTGTTATATAACAGTAAAAGGGCCAATTCAAGACACAACAATCCTAAATATATATATGCACCTAACAGAGATACTCCCAGATTCATAAAGCAAATTATACTAGATCTAAGGAAAGAAATAACATTAGCATCTTAATTGCCTTCAAAATCCCACTGACAGAACTGGACAGATCATGGAAGCGAAAAATGAATAAAAGAACACTACACTAGACTTGAATGGGACTCTAGAACAAATGGACCTAACAGATATTTATAGAATATTCTACCCCAAAACTACTGAATATACATTCTTCTCATCAGCACATGAGACATTTTCCAAAATTGATCACTATCTTAGGCCACAAAACAAGTCTTAGCAAATTCAAAAAAATCAAAATCATACCATATATCTTCTCAGATCTCAGTGGAATAAAACTAGAAATCAATTCCATGAGAAACTCTCAAATCTACACAAAGTCATGGTAATTAAACAACCTGCTGCTGAACAATCCTTAGGTCAATAATGAAATTGAGATGGACATCAAAAGATTCCTCAAACTGAATAAAAAAGGTAACACAAGCTTTCAAAATCTATGGGATACATACAGCGAAAGCACTCCTAAGAGGAAAGTTCATAGCCTTAAATGCTTACATCAAAAAGACAGAAAGATCACCAATTAACAACCTAATGTCACATCTCAAGGAACTAGCAAAAGAAAAACAAAGCAAATCCATAGCCAGCCGAAGAAAAGAAATAACAAAGCTTAGAGCATAATTAAATGAAATGGAAAAAAAAATTACAAACGATCAATGAAACAAAAAGTTGGTTCTTTGAAAATATACACAAAATTGACAGATGACTAGCCAGATTAACCAGAAGTAGAAGAGAAAGGACTCAAATTCGATCAGAAATGAAAAAGGAGACATTACAACTGATGTACACAGAAATATAAAATATCATTCATGAATACTATGAAAACCTCTATAAAAAGAAACTAGAAAACCTAGGGGAAATGGATAAATTCCTGGAAACACACAACCTCCCAAGCCTGTATCAAGAAGAAACAGAAATCCTGAACAGACCAATAACAAGCAGCAAGATTGAAGCAGTAATAAAAAACATCCCAAGAAAAAAAAGCCCCAGGCCAGACAGATTCACAGTCGAATTCTACCAGACCTATAAAGAAGAACTGGTACCCATCCTACAGAAATTATTCCGTAACACTGAGAAGGAAGGAATCCTCTCTAGCTCATTCTGTGAAGCCACAATCACCTTGATACAAAAGCCAGAAAAAGACACAACAAAAAAAGCAAACTACAGACTAGTATGCCTTATGAATATAGATGTGAAAATCATCAACAATATACTAGCAAACTGAATTCAAATTCAATTATCACCAAAAAGATAATTCACACTAGGTATGGTGGCTCACGCCTGTAATCCTAGCACTCTGGGAGGCCAAGGCAGGAGACTTGCTTGAGCTCAGGAGTTCAAGACAAGCCGCAGCCCTGAGCAAGAGCAAGACCCTGGTCTCTAATAAAAACAGAAAAAAATTAGCTGGGCATGAGGGCCCATGCCTGTAGTCCCAACTACTCAGGAGGCTGAAGGCAGAAGGATTGCTTGAGTCCAGGAGTTTGAGGTTACTATGAGCTAGGCTAATGCCAGGGCACTCTACCCCAGGCGACAGAGCAAGACTCTATCTCAAAAAAAAGAAAAAAAAGAAAAAAAAAAAGAAAGAAAGAAAATTCACCATGATCAAGTAAGTTTTATCCCAGGGATACAGGGCTGTTTCAACACACACAAATCAATAAACCTGATTCACCACATAAACAGAATTAAAAACAAAGATCATCACAACAAACACAGAAAAAGCATTTGATAAAAACCAGCACCCTCCCTTGCATGATAAAAACCCTCAACACACTAGGCATAGAAGGAACATACCTCAAAATTATAAAAGCCATATGTGCCAAAGTCACAACCAACATTATACTGAATGGGGAAAAGTTGAAAGCATACCCTCTAAGAACTGGAACAAGACAAAGCTGCCCACTGTCATCACTTCTATTCAACATAGTATTGGAAGTTCTAGCCAGAGCAATCAAGCAAGAGAAAGAAATAAAGAACATCCAAATCAGGAAAGAGAAGGTCAAACTATCCCTGTTTGCCCAAGATATGATCTTGAATCTAGAAAACCCTAAAGACTCAACCAAAAGACTCCTAGAATTGATAAATAAATCCAGCAAAGTCTCAAGTTACAAAATCAATGTACACAAATCAGTAGCATTTCTATATATTAGTAACAGTCAAGCTGAAAGTGCAATCAAGGACTCAATACCATTCACAATAGCTACAAAGAAAATAAAATAACTAGGAATATAATTAAGCAAGGAGGTGAAAGATCTCTACAAGGAGAACTACAAAACACTGATGAAAGAAATCGCAGAGGATGAAAAGGAAAAAACATCCTTGCTCATGGATTGGCAGAATCAACATCATTAAAATGTCCATGCTGCCCAAAGTGATTTACAGATTCAATGCAATTCCCATCGAGATACCAACATTGTATTTCACAGACCTATAAAACATAATTCTAAGCTTCATTTGGAACCAAAAAAGAGCCTGAATAGCCAAAGCAATCTTAAGCAAAAAGAACAAATCTGGAGGAATCACATTACCTGACTTCAAATTACACAAGCAATGGTACCGGTACAAACGCAGAGACACAGACAAATGGAACAAAATAGAGAACCCAGAAATAAAACCATATAGCTATGACCAACTGACCTTCAACAAAGCAGAGAACATACACTGGGGAAAGGAAGCTCCATTCAATAAATGGTGCTCAAAAAATTGGACAGCCACATGCAAAAGAATGAAACAAGATCCCTATTTCTTGTAATATACAAAAATTAATTCAACATGGATAAAAGACTTAAGTGTAAGGCATGAAACCATAAAAATTCTAGAAGGAAACATAGGAAAAACTCTTCCAGACATTGGCCTAGGCAAAGAATTCATGACTAAGACCCCAAAGGCAAACACAGCAACAACAGAAATAAATAAATGGGACTTAATTAAATTTAAAAGCTTCTGCACAACAAAGCAAATAATCAACAGAGTGAACAGACAACCTATAAAATGGTATAAAATATTCACAAACTATACATCCAGAATCTACAAAGTACTCAAATAAATCAGCAAGAAAAAACCAACTCCATCAAAAAGTGGGCAAAAGATATGAACAGAAGTTTTTCAAAAGAACACAGACAAATGACCAACAAACATATGGAAAAATGCTCAACATCACTAATCAAGGAAATGCAAATTAAAACTACAAGGAAATACCATTTTACCCTTATCAGAATGGCCATTATTAAAAAGTCAAAAATCAACAGATGCTGGCGTGGATGCAGAGAGAAAGGAATGCTTATAAACTGTTGGTGGGACTGCAAATTAGTACAATATCTGTGGAAAACAGTATGGAGATTCATCAAAGAAATAAATGTAGACCTACCATTCGATCCAGCAATACCACTGCTGGGTATCTACCAAAGGAAAAGAAGTTATTTTACCAAAAAGACAACTGCACTCAAATGTTGATCGCTGCACAATTCACAATTGTAAAGATGTGGACTCAATCTAAGTGACCATCAACTGATGAGTGGATAAAGAAAATACGTGTGTATACACACACACACACACACACACACCATGGAATACTGCTACTCAGCCATAAAAAGGAATGAAACAATGTCATTTACAGCACCTTGGATGGCACTGGAGATCATTATCCTAAGTGAAGTATATCATGAATGGAAAACCAAACACCATATGTTCTCACTAATAAACAGGAGCTCAACGATGGGTGTACACAGGCACAAAGAGATATAAAGGACACTGGAAACCAAGAAAGGAGTAGGGTGAGAGGGGAAAGGGAGGGATAAAAATGTACCTATTGAATAAAATGAACCCTATTCTGTTGACAGGCACACCAAAAACTCCAGCTTAAGCATTATACGAGGTATCCATGTAACAAAAATATTTGTACCCCCTTAATATTTTGAAATTAAAAAAAGTTATATGTAGATTTTTTTTTTTTTTTTTTTTGAGACAGAGTCTCACTCTCTTGCCCAGGCTAGAGTGCCGTGGTGTTAGCCTAGCTCACAGCAACCTCAAACTCCTGGGCTCAAGCAATCCTACTGCCTCAGCCTCCCGAGTAGCTGAGACTACAGGCATGAGCCACCATGCCCGGCTAATTTTTTCTATATATTTTTAGCTGTCCAGATCATTTCTTTCTATTTTTAGTAGAGACGGGGTCTTGCTCTTTCTCAGGCTGGTCTCAAACTCCTACCCCCGCATCGTTCATGGGTCAACTGTGAATATGAACAAAAGTTAGAAAATATAACAAAAACCTATCCTCACTTCTGGTTGTTATGAATAACAGGAAAAGGTCACCAAGATGGTGATATATATCATATAATGCCATGCAATGAAAACTAGAAATACTAAACCTAGATAATGACTGAACGTTTGCCCTTGCACATGTAAGGGAACATAGTATCTGTTTTCAAGAGAAACACTGCAAAAAAAGGAACATGTGAGAAAGTAAAGAGTAGATATATTTTCTACAAGATGAGAAGGCACTTTGCAACAATTACAACTGTTCACGAGAATGAACTGATATACAGTAAGCTTCCCATCAACACAGGCTGATGACAACCCATTAGGAATTTATAGAAATGGGTATTCATATTTCTAGAAAAAATTTGATCTTTAGGCCGGGCGCGGTGGCTCACGCCTGTAATCCTAGCACTCTGGGAGGCTGAGGCGGGTGGATCGCTCGAGGTCAGGAGTTCGAGACCAGCCTGAGCAAGAGTGAGACCCTGTCTCTACTAAAAATAGAAAGAAATTATCTGGCCAACTAAAAAATATATATACAAAAAAATTAGCCGGGCATGGTGGCTCATGCCTGTAGTCCCAGCTACTCGGGAGGCGGAGGCAGTAGGATCGCTTAAGCCCAGGAGTCTGAGGTTGCTGTGAGCTAGGCTGATGCCACGGCACTCACTCTAGCCCGGGCAACAAAGTGAGACTCTGTCTCAAAAAAAAAAAAAAAAAAAAAAATTTGATCTCTGTTATGTGATAATACTAGGATACTTCTAGGTTTATATAACTCAAACTTTTAAAAAATTCTAATTACTTAAAATTAACAAAGAAATTATAGCTACAATATTAGCAACATAAAAAAATAAAGCCGCCACAACAAAAAAAACCCCTATACACACAAAAAAAAATACTTATAAATCTTGCCAGTGATTCACAGTAATTAAGCTTTGTGAATACTATTACAAGAAAATCCACCCCCATGAACAAGTCAATAACCTTACATTATAATGAAAAAAAATCATATAAATTATCCAAGAAAGAACACAAAATTAGTAAACAGTCATAACAAAACGAAAAACACTAAACATTTATACAGTGCCTTAACATTTCTCAACTGCTTTTCTACATGCTGTGCCATCTAATGTGAAAACAACTCTTGAGACAAACACAGCAGTTAGTATTAGTCCCATTTAACTATCTTCCTAAGGCTCAGAGGGGTAAATGGCTCTCCTTAGGTCACTCGAGTGGGTCCAGAGTATGAATCTGGTGCATATGACTCCTGGTCAGAGGCCATTCTTTTTTTAGCAATCTTGTTTCCTCTTTATTGAAATAATACGTCTTCATTTGTACAAATGTTGGAATTCAGATAAAAGAAATCACTACCCTAGATAGTGAATGATATTAACAAGAAACTTTAACTCTCTTTGAAATGAAAGAAAATGGAAGTAAAAGGAACTCAAGTAAAAGAATAAGGAAAAATTGATGTTGCCACCTATAATTATTACTATGCTGAAAAAGCAGAGGCTAAGTGGATTAGTTCTATGGGATAAATAATGTTCTTCTTGAATTGCCATTAAGTATCTTGCATGTAAAACGCTTAAAGTAAAATAACACTAAAATATAGACATCTTCTGAAAATGAACTCTAGAAATGTCAGCTTTCTCATCTGTACTTGCATAGAGAAAACATTCTAAGTTTCACTTTAAATGATACATAAGTATAAGGTAAAACCATTACCTTGGGTGTGCTTCCTTTAATGAATTTTTTAATTGAAGACAACAAGCCGGTTTCATTCTTCGGTGGTTTTTCTCCTCCTGAAGGCAGGCTATCATCAACCTCGGAGTATTTCCTCTTTGCTCTGGCAGTGCGTTGTGTCTGGATTTGATTTGATTGCTGAGAAGCTTTCCGTGTTCTCAGCCTCATCTTTTATGGGTGCCACATGTAACCTATAAGAGAAAAATAACAAAGGTTATTAAAATTCAACCTAGCGTACCCAAATGTGCCCACCTTATATAATAAAAATCTCTTGGTTTAAAAAGAAGCCTAAATCTCTAGGAGACTGAAATAAGAAAACTAACATTTTAAGTAAAAGGTACTGTGTTTTGTACTTAATATGTAACCTTTCCAACAACCTCTGAAAAAAAAGTAAAGGTAACATCAAAGAGTGTGTTGTGCCTGCTCTTTCCACAATACTATGCTGCCTCCACCCATGCCCACATTATCATGTGTTTAATCATTCATTCAACAATTATTTATTGATCACTTAACCACTGGGATAGGTAAGCACTGAGTAAACAGTCAACAAGATATGACAGGGTTTTGCCCTTCTGGAAGTCACAATGTAGTGGAAAAAACTCAGTCAATGCATGAATTCCATGAGCATAACTGTAATAGTCAACAATCCTAGTGTAACAACAATGGTTCAATCATCTTAAGAAATCCCAATCTTACCACAGAAGATACTTTTAAAACTGAATTCACATCAGAAAGAAACTATGAGGCTACCTACTTAAACTCTCTCATTTTATAGATAGGAAAATTAATGGATGGCAAAATTCTACCAACACTTCTATGGAGTTAAGGCCATACCCTGAGTTAGAATTTGTGAGACAGAATACAAAGACTACTAAACTAAGAATTAAGAGATGTGAATTCCAATCCTACTTCAGTCATAGCTAAACTATAGTCACTTACCTGTGTTTTTTCACTTGTCTAAAAAATATATTCACCTTACCATCTTGAGGCTCAAAATGAAAAATGTATTAAAAAAGGCTACAAACAAGGCCAGGTTCGGTGGCTCACGCCTGTAATCCGAGCACTCTGGGAGGCCGAGGCAGGAGGATGGCTCAAGGTTAGGAGTTTGAGACCAGCCTGAGCAAGAGCGAGACCCCGTCTGTACTAAAAAATAGGAAGAAATTATCTGGACAACGAAAAATATATGGAAAAGATTAGCCGGGCATGGTGGCGCATGCCTGTAGTCCCAGCGACTTGGGAGGCTGAGGCAGAAGGATTGCTTGAGCCCAGGAGTTTGAGGTTGCTGTGAGTTAGGCTGACGCCATGGCACTCCAGTCAGGACAAAAGAGCGAGACTCTGTCTCCAAAAAAAAGAAAAGGCTATAATGTGCAGCGGATGATAAAGCTGTTCACAACAGTGAACGCTTTCACAGAAAAGTCTAACTCCAGTTAAGGACACTAAACTCCCAAAGCTATAGAAATTCCTGGCAAAGATTAAAGTCTTCAATGACCAATTAGGAAGTCTCAGAAATTGTGTTCTTACTAAATAAACACAACAATTACAGAAAATAAACTTTTTTGAAACACAGAAACTATATACATTTATAGTGCCTACTTAAAAAAACAAAAACCCTGTTATAGACCGAATGTTTGCACCCCTCACCTCAATTCACATGTTGAAACTTAATCCCCAATGTGATGGTATCTAGAGGTGGGCCCTTTGTAAGGTGATTAGGTCATGAGGGCATGAATTGGATTAGTGTCCCAATAAGGTTATATAAAGAGCCTGGTGGTGTATGAGGAAGCAGGCCCTTATCACATATCAAATCTGTCTGCACCCTGATGTTAGATTTCCAAATATCCAGAAGTATGAGAAAGAAATTTCTTTTGCTTGTAAGCCACTCACCCAATTTATGACATTCTTGTTATAGCAACTTGAACTGACCTAAGACATCCCCTACAAACTCAAAGAATTCACCAGAGGAGTCCGAAAGTATTTTTCCAAATGACTACTTTTTTCCATAACCAAATGGTGTTCGGTTTTAAGTTGCCATCTCCAAGTAAAACAAATACTGCTTTTTCTCCTAAAGAGTTAATGTTAAAGTATAAAGGGATTTATCATTCAAGGCATCTATTACTTATTTAATAATCCGATTTATAATCCATAAATTTTCTCTGAATTCCTTTGTTCTTCAACACAGAGCTCCCTTAGAATAGCAATATTTCTATATAGCAAAGCATGGGGAAATTTTTTCTAAAAGTTGTTTTTAATCAATTTCTGTAAAAATTTTTATAAGAGCCTTTTCAAAAATACCTATGAGTGAACCTACCTTAAACCCACAATCATTAAATGGAAGTCAAAAAAATTGTGAAAAAACATATTGCTGTAAAGGACGTCTTAAAAGACTAAAGACACATATAAGTAGTCCAGTCTTAAGAGGTTCAACTCATTCAAATAAAATGCTCATTGGTGACCTGTTGCCAGAATGGAAATAAAACATTGAAAACGATAATCTCTGCCCATGAAAAGCAAAAAAACCTAGCAGGTAAGCATATTTAATTATCATATTATATATATAAAATGCTAAATCACTCTGCATGAAGAAAGTGAAGAGGGCTTTGGGAAAGCTTAGAAGGCAGCCCTTTGAACTCAAAAATAACGAGGGGGTATTTCACTGGAAAGAAAGATGAACATCTGAAAAAGGAAGCTGATGTGTAGAGGTTTTGCCCTTTTTATAAGTAGGTTGTAAAAGATGTACTTAATAGGTCCAAAAGGACTGAAGCAGTCAAGCCCTAATGAACTTCCAAAATTGACCACTCACACAATGGATGAAGAAAACACATACTTTTCAATCATGCATGCAGTGCTCACCAAGATAGACCATATGCTGAGCCATAAAACAAGTCTCAATAAATTTTAAGACTAAACCCGCATGAAGTATGTACTCTGACCCGAGTTATAAATCAAATTATACATCAATAACCAAAAACGTTAAAAGTACCAAATACTTGGAAATTTTAAATTATATTTATAAATAAATCAGGAGCCACGAAATCACAAGGGAAATTAAAAATATTTTGAACTGAAAGATAGCAAAAATAGAATACATAAAAATTTCTAAGATGTACTAAGCAACGCTTAGTGGAAAATTATAAATATATATGTACCCAAAAACAGAACCGCAAAATATATAAAGGAAAAACTGTCACTACTGAGTGAAAAAGACAATTAATAGTTAGAGACTTCAATACCCCACTTTCGGTAATGGATAAAACAACTAGACAAAAGATTAACAAGGAAATAGAAGACCTGAACAACTCTTTAGATCTAACATACATAAAACACTACAACAGCAACAGAAAACTCTCCTCAACTTATACACAAAACATTCTCCAGGGTGGTACACCTGTTAAGACACAAAACAAGTCTTAATAAATTTAAAAGGATTGAAATCAAGTAAGTATAGGCATACCTCATTTTGTTGTGCTTTGCATATACTGTATTGGTTTTTTTCTTTTGAGGGGGGGTTGTTTTTTACAAATTGAAGCAACTCTGTATTAAGCAAGTCTTTCATCACTATTTTTAAAACAGCATATGCTCACTTTATGTCTCTGTATCACATTTTGGTAATTCTTACAATATTTCAAACTTTTTCATTATTATTTTATCTATAATAATGATTTGTGATCTGTGATCTTTGATGTTACTGTTTGAATTGTTTTGGGGCTATACGAACCACATCCATATAAGACAGCAAACATAATAAATGCCAAGTGCGTTCTGACTGCTTCACTGACCATCCATTCCCCATCTCTCTCCCTCTCCTTGGGCTTCCCTATTCCCTGAAACACAAGGATATTGAAATGAGGCCAATTCATAACCCTACAATAGCCTCTAAGTGTTCAAAGAAGAGTCAAACATCTCTCACTTTATTAATAAATCAAAAACTAGAAATGATTAAGCTTAGTAAGGAAGGCATATCAAAAGCCAACACAGGTCAAAAGTTAGGCCTCTTGTGCCAAACAGCCAAGATGTGAATGCAAAGGAAAAGTTCTTGAATGAAATTCAAAGTGCTAGTCCAGTAAACACAAGATAAGAAAGCAAAATAGCATTCTTTTTGATACGGAAAAGTTTTAGCAGGCTGGAGAGAAGATCAAACCAGTCACAGCATTCTCTTAAGCCAAAGCCTAATGAAGGCTAAGAGAGTTGAGGAAGCTGCAGAAGAAAAGTCTGAAGCTAGCACAGGTTGGTTCATGAGGTTTAAGAAAAGAAGCCATCTCCATTAACATAAAAGTGCAACTAAAGCAGCAAGTGCTAATGGAGAACCTGCAGCAAGTTATCCAGATGATCCAGCTAAGACCATTGATGAAGGTGGCTACACTAAACAACAGATTTTCAGTGTAGACAAAACAGCCTCCTATTGGAAGAAGATATCATGGAGGACTTTCATAGTCAGAGAGAAAAAGTCAATGCCTGGCTTCAAAGCTTCAAAGAACAGGCTGACTCTCTTGCTAAGGGCTAATGCAGCTGTTAACTTTAAGTTGAAGCCAACGTTCATTTACCGTTCCTAAAATCCTAGGGCCCTTAACAATAATGCTAAATTTGCCTATGCTCTATAAATGGAACAACAAAGTCTGAATGACAGCACATCTGTTGACAGCATGGTTTACTGACATTTTAAGTCCACTACTGAGACCTATTGTACAGAAAAAAAGATTCCTTTCAAAATATTACTGTTCATTATCAATGCACCTGGTCACCCAAGAGCTCTGATTGAGATGTACAAGAGATTAATGTTGTTTTCATGCCTGATAACACAATGTCCATTCTGTAGCCCATGGATCAAGGAGTCATTTTAACTTTCAAGTCTTATTATTAATATTTAGGAAACATATTTAGTAAGGCTATAGCTGCCACAGACAGTGATTTCTCTGACAGATCTGGGCAAAATAAATTGAAAACCTTCTGGAAAGGATTCACCATTCCAGATGCCATTAAGAACATTCATGATTCATGGGAGGACATCAAAATATCGACATTAACAGGAGTTTGGAAGAAGTTGATTCCAACTCTCATGGATGATTCTGAGGGGTTCAAGAAAGACTTCAGTGGAGGAAGTCACTGCAGATGTGGTAAAATCAACAAGAGAACTAAAATTAGAAGTGGAGGCTGAAGATATGATTAAACTGCTGCAATCTCATGATAAAACTTGAACAAATGAAGAGTTGCTTCTTATGGATGAGCAAAGAACATGGTTTCTTCATTTCCTGGTGAAGGTGCTGTGAACACTGTTGAAATGACAACAAAAGATTTAGAATATTACATAAATTTAGTTGATAAAGCAGTGGAAGTGTTGGAGAGAAATGACTCCAATTCTGAAAGAAGTTCTACTGTGGGTAAATGCTATCAAACAGTATCACATGCTACAGAGAAATTTTTCAGGAAAGGAAGAGTCAATTGATGTGGCAAACTTGTCTTATTTGAAGAAACTGCAACAGCTACCCCCAATCTTTAGCAACCACCACCCCAATCAGTCAGCAGCTATCAGTATCAAGGCAAGACCCTCCACCAGCAAAAAAAAAAAAATTATGACTTGCTGAAAGCTCAAATGATTGTTAGCATTTTTAGCAATAAAGTATTTATTTATTTATTTAGAAACAGGGTCTCTCTCTGTCACCCAGGCAAGAGTGCAGTGGCGCACTATAACCTCCAATTCCTGGGCTCAAGCGATCCTCTCTCACCTCAGCCTCCCAAGTAACTATGACTACAGGTACGTGCCTGGCTAATTTTTAATTTTTTTTGTAGAGACAGGGTCTTGCTATGTTGCCCAGGCTGGTTCAAACTCATAGCCTCAAACAATCCTCCCATCTTGGCCTGCCAGAGCACTGGGATTATAGGGATGAGCCACTGCGCCTGGCCACAATAACGTATTTTTTAAATTAAGATGTGTACATTGTTCTTTTAGACATAATGCTTTTTTTTGTTGTTGCACACTTAAATACAGTATAGTAGAAACAGATTTTATATGCACTGAGAAACCAAAACATTCATGTGACTCACTTTATTGCAGTATCCATTTTACTGTAGTGGAACCAAATGCGCAATATCTCTGAGGTACGCCTATATATGGTCTCCAACCACAACGGGACTGAGTTAGAAATATAAGAAAAGAGGAGAAATAAATGAAATAGATAACAGAAAAACAGTGAGAATCAATGAAACCAAAGTTGGTTCTTTGAAAAGAGCAACAAAATTGATGAAGTTTTGATTAAGCTAGCCAAGAAAAAAGACATTCAACTTATTAAAGTCAGAAAAAAAGAGAGAACATTAATAGCAACCTTATGGAAATAAAAATGATTCTGAGGGGATACTATGAACAGCTTTACGCCAATAAATTAGATAACCTAGATAAAATGTACAAAGTTCTAGAAAGACATAAGCAACCAAAATGGACTAAAAAAAACAGAAAATCTGAACACTGATAAACAGATAACAGACTGAATTAGTAATCAAAAAACATCCCACAGAGAAAAGGCCAGGACCAGATGACTTCACTAGTGAATTATACTAATTATTTATTTTGTTCTTGAGACACAGTCTCTGTCGCCCTGTGTAGAGTGCAGTGGTGTCATGGTAGCTCACTGCAACCTCAAACGCTTGGGCTCAAACGATCCTCTTGTATTAGCCTCCCAAGTAGCTGGGAACTACAGGCACCTGCCAAAATGCTCGGCTAATTTTTCCAATTTTTAGTAAAAATAGGATCTTGCTCTTGCTCAGGCTGCTCTCAAACAATCCTCTCACCTTGCCTCCCAGAGCGCTAGGATTACAGGCATGAGCCACTTCACCCAGTCTGTACTAAATATTTAAAGAATTAACAGCAATCCTTCTCCAGTTCCTCCAAAAAAAAAATTGAAGAATATCTCCCAACTCATTCTATGAAGCCAGCCTTACCACGATACCAAAGTCAGATAAAGACACTACAAGAAAAGAAAACCACAAGTCAGTGTCAATATCCTTTATGGGCTACACCCAGAGGGGCTCATGCCTGTAATCCTAGCACTTTGGGAGGCCAAGGTGAGGAGGGAGGATCACTTGAAGCCAGGAGTTGGAGACCAGCTGGAGCAACATAGCAAGACTCTGCCTCTAGAAAAAATAGAAAAATTAGAGGCATGGTGGCACATGTCTGTAGTCCCACCTACTCAGGAGGCTGAGGCAGGAAGATCCCTTGAGTCCAGGAGTTTAAGGTTGCAGTGAGCTATAATGATGTCACTGTTCTCTAGCCCAGGCAAGAGCCAGACCCCATCTCAAAACAAAAGTATAAATTAAAACCACAAAGGCATACCAATTTACATCTACTTAAATGGCAAAAAGACTTAATTTTCATACTCTACTGGTACAAATGTAAGTTTTTTGGTAAAGTTGTGCAATTTCCAATGTACACCTAACTCTTTGACCCATTAATTTCACTTCTAAGTTCTTATCCAAGAGAAATGTAAAACACGTTCACAATATAGTTTTACAAAACTGTTTCTGGCGGACTTATTCACAATAAGGCTGTTTCTAGTCCCAAGTGGAAACAACACAAATGCCCAACAACAGAAAGTTGACTACTGTGGTATTTTCATACAATAGAATACTAATCAGCATCAGAAAGTAATTGTTAATTATTGATATCATCAACGGAAAGAATCCCACAGACATGCTGAACAACTGCACACACAAAAGAATACATGTTTGATGATTCCATTAACAAGAAATTTTATTAGAGACAAAAATAATCTAAGGAGAAAAAAATCAGAAAAGAAGTTGCTTTGGGGAAAGGAAATGCCCTCTAATTTGATAGGAGTATTGGACCTATTTGCCAAAATTTTACAGCTGAGATCTGTGCTCAAGATGTTTAAGCTCAACATCTGTTGAATCATTAGCTGACCACTAGGCTATGCAGATACAGTGGATATGCCCCAGTAAGCTGGGCTTAAAAATGAAAGCAAGAAATTTTAAAACAAATAAAAATAATTAAGCAGAGAAATTAGTGGTCACACACTGCAGAAAGATAGATTTCATAAACTTTGCCTATGGAAGTTACTAAACAAACAACAACCTTTGAGGGGGGAATTATGTAAAATGACCAGTTTTCAAATAAAAAATTAAGAGACATGACAGAAACAGGAAAGTATGACCCAAACTCAGAGGGGGGAAAATGCAGTGAATACATATCAATTATGTGCCAAGCTTCCAACAATCCAGTGAGAGGTATATGTAATTATTAATATTTAGTCTACATAAGACAAAATTCACTCTTGATCCTTTAAGAGTTGGAAAAATTCTTATTTCAGGTGAACATACTGAGCCTTTTCTCTGATTACAAAACATATGTTATTTTAAACCTTTAAAAGGACAGAAAAACATGAAAAAAACTCCCATAATTCCTTAACTCAGAGATGAATGAAATTGGGTACATTACTCTGCTTATTTTAATATGTATAAATATTTTAATCAATGTTTAGAATTATACTACGTATATTACCTGCTTTTTCCTCTTTCAAACTATAAACACTTTACCAATATTCTTTTAAAAATTTAAGAATTTTTAATGGCCATATAATATTCCCACACACAGATAAATGTTTCAAAATTTATTTGATCACTGACTTGTCAGAAAATTAAATTTTTCATAATTACTCACTAACATTACCTCAAAAGGAATAACTACATAAATTTCAGTTTATATTTCTGATTCCTTTCTTTAAGATAGTTTCTTAGAGTCAATTTATTAGGTCAAAGATGGCTGACATTTGGTAGTATGCTTTCTGGAGAAGTGGTTTCAAACAGCAGTATATAAAGAGTGCTTATATGACTGAGTTTTCCACATCCGTATTTTTAATTTCTAAAATGCCTGCTAATTGTAAGATAAAAAAAAAAACTAGTAAAACTACACAATTTAATTATATTTACAGGCCATCTCCAGTTTCCATTTTAATGCTGAAAAATGGTCTGAATTCAATTTCCCCAACTAAAGCAGAAACACCTCATGTAGCAATCCCAAAGAAAGATAACTGAGAATGTTTGAATGTTTAGTGAGACGTGAAGCTCATTACTTCATAATGCAAACATTAAAAAATATTAAATGAGTTCTAACTAAAAAATTTTCTTAAACTGAACTGAATAAAATTTGCAAATATGGCCAGGTGCCGTGGCTCACACCTATAATCCTAGCATTCTAGGAGGCCGAGGCGGGTGGATTGTTTGAGCTCAGGAGTTTGAGACCAGCCTGAGCAAGAGCGAGACCCCATCTCTACTAAAAATAGAAAGAAATTATTTGGACAACTAAAAATATATACAGAAAAAATTAGCCGGACATGGTGGCACATGCCTGTAGTCCCAGCTACTCGGGAGGCTGAGGCAGAAGGATCGCTTGAACCCAGGAGTCTGAGGTTGCTGTGAGCTAGGCTGACGCCACGGCACTCTAGTCCAGGGAACAGTGAGACTCTGTCTCCAAAAAAAAAAAAAAAAAATCTGCAAATAGGCTGGGCAGGTGGCTCACACCTGTAATCCCAGGACTTTGGGAGGTCAAAGCAAGAGGATCACTTCACGCCAAGAGTTAGAGACTAGCCTGGGAAATGTGAGACCCCATCTCTACCAAAAAAAAAAAAAAAAATTAACCTGGTACAGAGGTGCACACCTGTAGTTCCAGCTACTCAGGAGGCTAAGGCAAGAGGATTACTTGAGCCCAGACTTTGGACTTGCAGTGAGCTATGATCATGCCACTGCACTCTATCCGAGCAGCAAAGTGAGATACTGTTTCAAAAAAAAAAAAAAAAAAAAATCTGCAAATATGTACTGTCAATTACCTTAATAAGGAAGAGTTTTTAAGAAGAAATTTAACACTGGCAACTTGGTTAAGCAATTCAAAGTTTGGGGATTTTTTTTTTTTAACTTTAATACTTTAAAAACAGATATTTATACAACTTTTTAGTTTGCTAATTATGGCTCAATGTAAGAGTTTAAATGTTTGCATTATCTTCTGCCTTAACTCCCCAAAATAATGGGACTAATATTTAATATTTCAAAAATCATTTGTATTTCCAGAGAGCCTAGCATACTATACTGGTGTGATAGAAGCATCTCAATAAATATTTGCTAAATTTAATCTTTTGATATTTCTTGCAAATTACTAAAAAGAAATCATAAAAAATAAAGGCTTAAATGTCTATGCTTACCTGAATACAGAAACATAACCCAACCACAAAAGCACTGTATTAAAAGCATTATGTTGGTTTTCTTTTTTGGGGGTGGGGTGAGGTGACAGAGTCTCGTTCTGTTGCCCAGAATGAAGTACTACAATCGCAGCTCACTGCAGCCGCAAATTCCTGGGTTCAAGCAATCCTTCCACCTCAGCCTCCTGAGCAAGCTGCACTACAGGCGCAGGCCATCACACGCAGCTACACTTTCTACTATAGGTTCCTACCTACTGACTTCAGAAAACCAACCTTCAACTTATTCTTTTTAAAAAAAAAAACTTTAAAATCAAGTATCTATTTTAATTACATTTATCCAAACACAAAAAAGGTTAAAGTCATTTTAACAACCAGATATCATTTATTGTTAAGTGCAAAGCACTGTTTTTTTTTTTTTTGAGACAGAGCCTTACTCTGTTGCCAGGGCTAAAGTGCTGTAGTGTTAGCTTAGCTCACGGTAACCTCAAACTCCTGGGCTTAAGCAATCCTGCCTCAGCTTCCCGAATAGCTGGGACTACAGGCATATGTCACCATGCCCAGCTAATTTTTTTTTCTATATATATTTTTAGCTGTCCAAATCATTTCTTTCTATTTTTAGTAGAGATGGGGTCTCACTCTTGCTCAGGCTGGTCTCGAACTCCTGACACCTCGAGTGATCCTCCCACCTCGGCCTCCCAGAGTGCCAGGATTATAGGCGTGAGCCACCGCGCCCGGCCCCAAAGCACTGTTTGAAGTGCCAAAATCTTTTAAACTATATAAAGTAGTTGAACCACATAAAGTAGACTATTATTTCCATTTTACAAAAGAGAAAATGGAGGTAGAGAAGATGGCAGAAGTGTTTTAAGTAACAATTTCTGGATAATTTCAAAAATAAGCTACAATGTGAAAATAGTGTATTTATCACCAACAAAACATTTTAACTAATTAAAAAGTTAGCAAAAATTCCAATTTCCCATTACTCTCTAACATTTTTTACTTCTGCTTTTTGCCTAAATAGTCCATTGGAATGGATGATTTTTTCTGCAGAATCTCAATTTGTGCAAAAAGCTCAAAATAAGATTAACTTGTAAAAGCTGTGTTTACTAATTGGCTGCTAGGAGCTCAAAATTAAACTTCTTATAGAAACAATGTTACAAATAAGGGCAGGTGTTCCAGGGCGGCTTCTATGGCAGCTAACCCATAATATAACTAAATTTAAAAATCTAGAAATTAACCCATTATACAAATAATATAAAAAACCACATTCCATATCTCAGCACCAGGCCTATCTGTACCCCTATTAAAGCTATAGATATTTGGGGCTGGGAAAAATGGATATCTAAATGCAAAAAAAAAAAAATGAAGCGGGACACTTACCTTATATTATATACAAAATTAACTCAAAATGGAACAAAGACCTAAATGCAAGAGCTAAAACTATAAAACTCTTAGAAGAAAATACAGAGGAAAAGCTCATGGAATTTGGCAATGGATTCTTGGATATCACACCAAAAGCACAGACAAGACAACAAAAGAAAAAATGGATAAACAGGACATCAAAATTAAAAATTTTTATATATCAAAGGACTCCATCAACAGAGGGATAAGGGGACCCATGGAATGGGAGAAAGTATTTGCAAATCATACATTTCATAAGGAGTTGATATCCAGAATATATAAAGAACTTCTACAATCAGAAATAAAAAACTCAATTCATAAATGGACAAAGGACTTGAACAGCATTTCTCCAAAGAGGATATACAAATAGACAATAATCACATGAAAACACACTTGACACATCACTCATCATTATGGAAATGCAAATTAAAACCACAATAAGATACAACTTCATACTCATTAGGATGACTATTATAAAAACAAAAAAAGGAAGAACAAAATAAGAAGTGCTGGCGAGAATGTGGAGAAATTAGAATCCTTGGGCACTGCTGGTGAGAATGTATAATAGTATAGCTGCTGTGAAAAATGGTATGACAGTTCCTAAAAAATTAATGCAGAATTACCATATGATCCAGCAATTCTACTTCTAGGTAAACACCCCAAAGAATTGAAAGTAGAAACTCAAACAGTACACCTACATTCACAGTAGCATTATTCACAGTAGCTAAAAGATGGAAGCAACCTAAGTATCTATCAGTGGATGAATGAATAAAATAATTTGGTACACACATACAATTAAATAGTATTCAGCCTTAAAAAGGGAGGAAATTCTGACATATAATATGGATGAACCTTGAAGACTAATGAATCTGGAGTTTCAGTCTGAGAAGATGAAAAAAGTTCTGAAAATGGATGGCAGTGATAGTTACAAAACAAGGTGAATATACTTAATGCCACTGAACTGTATACTTAAAAATGGTTAAAATGTCAAATTTTATGTTATGTATATTTTACCACATTAAAAAAAAACTAAAGATCTTCATTTAACCCAAAGGTTTCTAATACAGTGAAAGAGGAGGAGTCTGGAATCGGAAAACAAAATTTCTTCTATTTTTTTTCTAACAAACTACTGTGAAAAAGGGGTAGAATATAATGGGAACAAAATAAAAGGACAGGAAAAGGAGGCATGTAAAATTTGCCCTTCTACCCCACCGTTTTAATAATTACTTCTTTTTAAAAAATGATAAAATTATCTGTAGGCCAAAAAAAAAAAAAAGGCAAATTGTCAGGTACACACAGTAGTGAAATATGTAGTCTTAATTCTCCATTTAAAAATCCACAATATATCTAGTTTTTCTGGTCACTTCATAACTGGAAATAGAATGGGAGGATAAGCAGGGTTGGGAGAAAGAGACTGGAATAAAGATGACAAAAATTGTAGCGGAGGAGCTGACTACAAGACAGTTTTGGGGGAACCACAGTGTTTAGGGAAGAAGAAATGCAACCTAGGGCCAGTTGGAGAATTATTCTCTCTCCGCCATCAATCTAGCCAATTTGAACCCTCTCTTTTGGTCTAAACCAAGGAAAAGGCAACCTGAGGGCAAGGAAGTCAAGGAATTACAAACTACAGTCCCAGAAAAGAGAAGAGCACTTCCATGGCACACTGGAGTTTTGCCTAGAGATCCATTCTCATAAATTAATTGGGGTCTGTCCAGGCTAAAGAGCTGGGAAGAATGCCACCACCAGCCCAACAACAAGAAAAAAACTGGATAAACTACGAAATTAAACCTTTCTTGAACCATCAGAGAGCTGAAGACTCAAGGCAACAAGTCTCAAATTCAAGAAAAGATAAGCCCTTCCCTAGGAGAAAGGGGCTGCAAGCACTGGCTCACCTGTGGTAGAGCAAGGGAAAAACAATGGTTCCATAAAAGCAGGTAAAAAGAATTTATCTAAAATTGTTAATAAAAGCTAAAGGCAAAGTGTGTGGATCAGCATGAGCCTGTATTATCCCTGGGAGCCACAAACTCAACTAAAATTCAAACCTATTTGCAAGATTTTTGCCAGACCTCCACCAGGTTCACACAATATGGGAACATCAAACTAGAGAGAGCTTTCCTCGGTATTGCAGGGCTGGAGGAAGGAAGTAGCCTCTGCAATGGGAAAAATACAAAGCCCCAACCGGATCCTTTTCCCCTGAGGAACAAAAGATTGAAGGCACTAAGGGAGGAACAGCAAGGCCAGTGACCCAGTCAGGGCCAAGCGAAGATGTAATTAAGGATGGGGGAAGGGTGAAAGAAATAACCCTCCACCAAGAGAGGAGGGGTAGGAAACTGTACATTTGAGTACAGGACGCTGTACATTAGAGATCTATCACTGAGGCAGGAGCAGAGAAACTCTTTTTCCAAACAAGACCTGCAAAGATACAAGATGCAGTTTGCGCTAGAGGAGCAAAATCACTGAGAGTTCTACTTGTGATGCCCAGGCACACAGGCCCTATCCAAGATTGAGACTGGACCAAGACAAGACATTCCCGACTCCACCACCAGGCTAACAAGTACCACTTAACACAAAGATAGTCTACTTCTTGGAGAGGGAGAAGAGCACAGGGAAAGCCAGAAGCTAAGAGCTGATCAGGAAAATTGAGAAACATCTTCCTAACTCCCAGCCTAAGCACAAAGTAACACAAAAGAAATTTGAAGCCAATAGTGCACTTAAAGTACCCTTTGCAACAGCAAAACAGAAATTCAGCTTAACTCCTGATAGACTGACTTATACTTAAAGTCCAGGAATGCAATTTGCCAGGTATAAATACTATTGACTCAGTCTTTACCATACTATTCACAATATTCAGCATTCAATAAAATATTGCAAGACACAAAAAAAGAAGTTACAAATCACTGTGAAAAGACAAAACATTCAATAGAAACAGAAATCAATGAAGTTAAAAACAAAAACATCAATGAAACCACAAGTTGAATTTTTTACAAAGATCAGTAAATTGGTAAACCTCTAGCAGGACTGAGAACAAACAAAGACACAAATTACTGGTATTGGCAAAGAAAAGTGGGTAACACTACACATTCTATAGATTATGGAATATTACAAACAACTTTGTACCCATACACTAAACAATTCTGACAAAATGGTCAAATTTCTCAAAAAATATGAACCACTAAAGCTCACACAATAATAGATAACCTGATTAGCCCCTATCTATTTTAAAAATTTAAACTGTAGTAAAAACCTCTAACACAGAAAACTCCAGGCCCAGATGGCTTCACTGGAGAATCCTACCAAACATCTAAAAAGACACAATACCAAATCTATATAAACTCTTCCAGTAAAGAGCAGAGATGGGAATACTTCCCAATTCATTTTACAAGGCCAACATTACTCTGAAAATAAAACCAAACAGACAAAACACATTAATTAGGCCTAGTACACGTTAGAGGTTGCCTACATAACATCAGCAACAACCTAATTTTATTACCTAAATTTAAAATATAAAGCAAAGAGTTTAAACACACTTATACAACCTTACCTTAGTTAATCCTACTATTTATGTTATTATAAAATTTAACCCATCCTCTCAGTTCTTTAGAACTCCGCTACTAGAGAAATTCCTTTCTATTACAGGTTGAGTATCCCTCATCTGAAAATTTGAAATTCGAAATGCTACATAATCCAGAAATTTTTTGAGCAAGGACATGACATTCAAAGGAAATGCTCAACCAGTACAATGCAAATATTCCCAAATCTAAAAAAATCCCAAATCCACCTCTCGTCCCAAGCATTTCAGATAAGGGATACTCAACTTGTATCACTAAAAAATAGAATAAACAAAGATTGGGAAATAAGCACACTTAGGAACTAAATCTACTAATGAATGAAAATGATACAATTGACCTAAACTTTTGTACCCCCACAATATGCTGAAATAATAATAAATAAAAATAAATTAAAAAAAAAACAACAACAAAAAGAAAATGATACAATTGAGGTAGATTATGTCACAAAACAAACACAGCAAAGGTGGTAAAAACATTTTAAGAGTAAGAATTCATGACTTTTTCAACATTTGAATGACGTATCATTTCAGGAATTTAAAAAGCTGATTGTCGAGCAATCCAAAACTAGGCAAAGTTTCCTTTCTACTTACCTGCAGCCCAGGTAAAATTAGGGGAAGGGAATGTTTGGAGATGGAGAAAGAGCCTCTTCCAATGTTCATTATAAACTACAACATTAATTCTGCTAGTTTCTCTAGACCACCATCTCTAAATTTCAGACTCATATCCAACCACCATCTCAACACTTTTACTTGGCATCTCAAATTCAACTTACCCAAAACTGAATTCATTTTTCCCATATCACCCCCATACCCCAACCTGCCCTTCCTACTATATTTCTCCTGCTACATTCTTCATCACAGGCAATGCTACCACCTAATCAACCAAGCTAAAAACTTAGAAGCCATCCTAAACACCCTAGTCATTATTCCTCTCCCTTACCCCCTATAGCCAATCACCAAATCCTAATAATTTTACCTCTACAATATTTCTTGGTCTTGTCCTCTTTAAATCCATCCTCCGCACTGCACAATCTGCCTATTCTTCTCACCAGGTTTCCCATGAACTGCCTTCAAATAAAGACTAAACTCTCCAGCACTGTATATAAAACTCACAAGATCTCTCCATCTTTTTTCATTGTTATTTGCTGCCTCATTCTTTGCACTGCAGTAGTAATAGTCTCCTGCCCACACTGTGCTCTATACATGCTTCTGCTCTTCCCTCTACCTCAAACATTCTTTCAACTAATTCTTATTTTCATTGTTTAAAACTCAGTCCAAGTATCATGTACTCCAATAAGTAACCAATTCCATACCCAAATCTGTGTAAGCCTTGTGATTATCTCTACCTTAGCTCTTAACAAATCATAGTAAAATAAACTTTCTCTTTAATCACACTTGACTGTAAGAGACTTGAAGGGAGAAACCTGATCTGTAACTCCAGTAACCTGGGACACAAGTTAACGCTCTTTGTTGAACTGAACCGCAATCTGTCTCAAAAAGACCAGATTACATAGGGGAAAAACTGTATCACTGAAACATAAACAATTCTCACCGCAGTAATCAATTCTTGTTCACAAAAAAGGGGTCTCTAAATAAAACTAAAAATGTTCCTTCCTCGTAAGATTTCCTTCCTCTTCACAAAATCCCTAATACCAAGCAATCTTTGAAATAGACAATTACAGTTACAAATTATCTTGTGTTAACAGTAAGATTACAATAATAATATAAGCACAAACTCGGCTGATAATTTGCTATTGAGGGGTTGGGCATGGTGGCTCACCCCTGTGATCCCAGCACTATGGGAGGCTGAGGAAAGAGGATCATTTGAGGCCAGGAGTTTGAGACCAACCTAAGCAACATGACGAGACCCCATTTCTACAAAATATAAATAGAAAATAAATAAAATAAATTTGCTATTGAGGTCTTGAGTGCACAAATCTCTATGTAAACACATGAAGAAAAATAGCATATTTGAAGAATCCTTAAGAAATTATAGTACCTAGAACTAACTAGTGTGTCCTCTTTCAAACAAGTATGTCTGCTGAAAGAGAGAAGTGGCATATAGGTTGGGCATCCCTAATCTGAAAATCTGAAATCTGAAATGTCCCAAAATCCAAAACTTTTTGACCACTAACATGAAATCACAAGTGGAAAATTCCATATCTGACTTCATTTGACAGGTCAGTCGAAACAGTTTCAAAAAGAGGCTGAGAAGGGTAGTGGAGAGGTGGGGGGGGGGAAGGGGATGAAGAAGGTTGGTTAATGGGTACAAAAATACACTTAGATAAAAGGAATAAGTTCTAGTGTTTGGCAGCAGAATAGGGTGACTATATTTAACAATAATTTATAACATATTTCAAAATAGCTAGAAGAGAAGATTTGAAATGGTTCCAACACAAGGAAATGATAAATGTTTCAGGTGATGAATATCCCCATTACCGATCTGATCACTATACACTATATGCTTGTATCAAAATATCATATGTACCCCATAAATATGTACAACTATTATGTATCAATTAAAAAATAAAAACAAGTTAAAAGAAACAAACAAAAAAAAAGTTTCAAGAACAAAATTATTTAAAATATTGTATAAAACTATGTATATAAGTTACATATGAAATATAAATCAATTTCGTGTTCAGACTTGGGTCCTATCTCCAAGATAGCTCATTATATATATGTAAATATTCCAAAATGTTAAAAAATCTGAAATCTGAAACACTTCTGGTCCCAAGCATTTCAGATAAGAGATACTCAACCTGTACTGATGTATCACACATTAAGAGGAAAAAAGAGTGGATAATAAATATAAATAATGAAAACTGTAAAAAGATCACAAATCAAACTTTAAAGGCAACAAAGTTAAGTCAAGGTTTGCCATAAAATTTTAGGTATGTATTAATTATATTGGCTATATAAAGAATAATACATGCACGCAAGGTTCTGGAATAGGCTCCTAAAGGAGTTACTAGAGGAATTACCTCCAGACCAGGAGGAAGGAAGCCAGTTTCCAGTCCTGAATCGATCACTAGTCAGTAAAGTCATGCAATCATTCTAGCATTTCATTTCCTCAAAAGCAAGTTATTGAACATCAGATCTGTGCATTTCACTGCATGTAAATTTTACCTTAAAAAATTAAAATATGCTGTCAAAAATGGGAAATGAGTCATTAATCACAGCTATTTCATCTTTCTATTATATACAACTCATCCTGCAGTACCCTAATTAAGACATTTACTACATGTTAAAAAGTCTTTAGAATGATTCATCATTAATAAAACACAGATGTTATTGGACTAGTGACCTCATTGGTCTCCTCTAGCTCTAAAATTCTACCCGTCTGTTAATTTATACTTTACCTTACAAATGGTGTGATTACTAAATTTATATTAACTTATATCCATGAAAGAAAAAGCTAAAAGTCATTGCCTCAGTTGATACCAAACGACATTATCAAAAATGGCAGCATCTAGGCCGGGCGCGGTGGCTCATGCCTATAATCCTAGCACTCTGGGAGGCCGAGGTGGGCGGATCGTTTGAGCTCAGGAGTGCAAGGCCAGCCTGAGCAAGAGCAAGACCCTGTCTCTACTAAAAATAGAAAGAAATTATATGGACAACTAAAAAAAAAAAAAATATATATATATATAGATAGATAGATAGATAGATAAAATTACCCAGGCATGGTGGCGCATGCCTGTAATCCCAGCTACTCGGGAGGCTGAGACAGCAGGATCGCTTGAGCTCAGGAGTTCGAAGTTGTTGTGAGCTAGGCTGACGCCACGGCACTCTAGCCCGGGCAAGAGAGTGAGACTCTGTCTCAAAAAAAAAAAAAAAAAAAAAAAACAAGGCAGCATCTACTTCTACTTAGTCTATATTTCTAGCCCAACTAATCTGAAATCAACACCTTCAGGTATTTCAACTGTCCACTTTTACTCTCCACTACTTCCCTAAACCTTCAATGAATGATGTCAGGAAGAGATTTCTGTCACCTAAAAAAAAAACAAAAGTCAACTAGGGCAGAAGGAATAAGTAGAGGAGCATCATATGAAGCACCAACTCTAAGACAGGAGATCATTCAGATATATGTTTTTATTTTTTATTTATTTTTTTTTTTGAGACAAAGTCTCACTCTGTTGCCCTGAGTACAGTGCCATGGCGTCAGCCTAGCTCACAGCAACCTCAAACTCTTGGACTCAAGCGATCCTCCTGCCTCAGCCTCTCAAATAGCTGGGACTATAGGGGCGCGCCATGATGCCCGGCTAATTTTTCTATTTTTAGTAGAGATGCGGTCTCACTCTTGCTCAGGCTGGTCTCCAACTCCTCAGCTCAAGGGATCCTCCCACCTCGGCCTCCCAGAGTGCTAGGATTACAGGCGTGAGCTACCACATCCAGTCCAGATATATGTTTTTAAATGCTACTACTAGCACCCCAATTTAAAACCTTATATGGCCTTAGCACAAATATTAGGGCAAAACTCATATTTGTTGCAGACAGAATAAGGTATTTGTATTTCTTTAACCTAAGCTTTAATAGAACAATTTGCAGATTGTTCACCTTATAAAAAGAGAATTCTATTACATGTAAGAAAATTCATACCAATAAAACTTTAAAAACAAAATGTTATTTTAGCAAGAATATAGGTTATGAATTCATAAGAAGTGAGTACCATAGTTCATCCTTTTTCTCAACAAGCTCATGGGAAACTTGACACTCCCAGGCTACCATTTCTCACCATATTACTATCCTATCTGTGGAATGTGCCAACATATTTTGTTTTAATTTGTGGGGCTCACCTACATACATACAAGTTTCAATGTACCTACTGGATACATCAACAAAGAAATTGTAAAGATTAAATAGTTCCCACCAAAAATGGGCAAGGGCAGAGATGAATTTACTATACTTATTTATACCCTTTTGATTAAAAAAAAATCTTCCATTTAAAGTAAATTAGTTTTACATTAAACTTACTCTCAGGCCTGAAGAAATCTGAAACCCTCAGAACACATTAATTGGATAGTAAGAAAAGAATCAATGAGATGTTGACAATGAAGAAAAATAGTAACTAAAAATCTTTAAAATAATAAAGTAAAACATCATGGCCTTTGCCCAAAATAAATTCACATTAAGTGTCTCACATAATTTTCCACTATTCTTACCACTACCTACCAAGGAAAAACTAATCATTATGATTGAGATAAATATGGGACATAGAAGACAAAGTTTATGAAGAGTGAATTTTTATTTAAACTACTAGACAAAGATCAGGTATAATCATAATTCTCTAACAGAAATGTCCTCTTGTTTGCTACTACTAAAAAAAATTAATTAAAAGGCATATTCCCAATAGGGGGAATGCATGATGGTTTGCAATATGATTGTAAATATTTTTCAAATAATTTTTATCTGTACATTAGAAAATTAAAGGATTATGTAATTAATTTAACAAAATACACTAAAGCAGGTACTTGCAAGATCAGTGAGAGGTTAATCATTTCCAACTCATACATATTTGGGGAATACCAAGACAAAACTAAAGCAAATAGTTTTCTCTCAACTAAAAAGATCTTTATGTGTCCTGAATATTTTTCCTTAACAAATATACACTTCTTTTAATAAAGCATACTTTGAAAATTCCTAGTTAAAGATTATTTTAACTGGTCAACATGAGAAACTTAAAATAGCAAGTTATTTATACTCTTATTTATTTTTAGCAACTTCTCTGCTTTTGTTCCCAATTTCTCAATATATAAGTTTTCATCCAAAGGAAGAAAATATTCTTCCTACACTATACAAACTGCTATTACTAAATCTTAATCAAAATTGTTTCTGAAGTATTTAAGTGCCTTCTACTAGTAGTTTTAGGTTTCTTTCACCAAAGCAGTAAACACATTTCCTTGTCCAAAAAATTAATGTATCTATTATGAAAGCCTGTCTCCAACCAAGCATGGTGGCTCACCCCTATGATCCCAGCACTTTGTGAGGCCAAGGTGCAAGGATTGCTTGAGGCCAGGAGTTCAATACCAGCCTGAGCAACATAGCAAGACCCCATTTTCCACAAAAATAGAAAAATCAGCCAGGTGTGGTGGCATGTACCTGTAGTCTCAGCTACTGGAGAGACTGAGGCAGGAGGATGGCTTCAGCCTGGAAGTTTGAGGTTGCAGTGAGCTATAATAATGCCACTGCACTCTAGTCCAGGCAACAGACAAGAACCTGCCTCAAAGAAAGAAAGGAAAGAAAGAAAGGAAGAAAGGAAGATAAGAAAGCCTGATTGCTAGAACCCCCAGGATGCTGCCAATTCATGATTTGTGTTTAATCTAGGCCGGGCACTGTGGCTCACACCTGAAATCCTAGCACTTTGGGAAACCAATGAGGAAGAATCGCTTGAGGCCAGGAATTCAGGACCAGCCGGAGCTACCTAGTGAAACCTCTGTCTCTAGAAAAAACTAGAAAAATTATATGAGTGTGGTGGAGTGAGCCTGTAATTCCAACTACTCAGGAGGCTGAAGCAGGAGGATCACTTGAGCCAAGGACTTTGAAGTTGCAGTGAGCTATGATGACACCGCTACACTCTAGCCTAAGAGAGAGAGAGACCTCTCCCATCCCCCTTCCCCCAAAATGCTGGGTCCAGTGGCTCACATCTGTAAATCTAGCACTCTGCGAGGCTGGGACAGGAGGAATTCCTGAGGTCAGGAGTTCGAGACCAGCCTGAGCAACAGCCAGTCCCTGACTCCAGAAAAAATACAAAAAATTAGCCAGGTGTCATGGTGCATGCCTGTAGCCCCCACTACCTCAAGAGGCTGAGGCAGGAGGATTGCTTGGGCCCAGGAGTTTGAGGTTGCAATGAGCTATGATGACACCACTGCACTCTAGCCAGAATGACAGAACAAGACTGTCTCAAAAAGAAAAGAAAACCTAGACATATTCCCTTTTTTTTTGAGACAGAGTGTCACTCTGTTGCCTAGGCTAGAGTGCCATGGCATCAGCCTAGCTCACAGCAACCTCAAACTCCTGGGCTTAAGCGATCCTACTGCCTCAGTCTCCCGAGTAGCTGGGACTACAGGCATGCGCCACCATGCCCAGTTCATTTTTTCTATATATATTTTTAGTTGTCCATATAATTTCTTTCTATTTTTAGTAGAGACGGGGTCTCGCTCTTGCTCAGGCTGGTCTCAAACTCCTGACCTGGAGCGATCCACCCGCAATCCACCCGCCTTGGTCTCCCAGTGCTAGGATTACAGGCGTGAGCCACCATACCCAGCCAACATATTCCCTTTTTTTCAATCTAATGCAGGAGGCCATGGATACAATAAAATACGGGGTCCCTAATATAGTCAAATGGCCTATGATGACCTTATGTTAAAATAACTGTCCTTAAGGTCTTACAGTTCTTCTTGGGACCACACTTAGTCTCATCATTCCTTACTGCCAGGTACCCAAAGGACCCCAAAAGGCCCAAGCTTCTCACTATTACTCTACTCTCACCATGCCAGTCTTCCCTAGACAACGATCTTATATTCCACACCTCTCCTGATCATAGTCAGTACAGAGAAATTTAACTCTATATTCCCTTTTCTCTAAACCCTCACCTCTGTATGGTATCAGTAAGTCTATTTGATAGCTAATCTGTGATAATATTGCCAATAAAAGACAATAGTTTAAAGTTTCTCTTCCAGAGAATTTGTGATTTAAAACAGGATATTTTAGAAAGAATTGCATAAAACACTAGAGAGATACAAGTAAAGTTAGGCATTGGCAATTCTCAAATTATACCATATAGTCAACTACCTAGTCTACATATTTGTAATGTAGGGCCAATTACAATTTAGTACAGTTTAAATTAAAAATTAATGTACTCATATAACCACTAGTGAATATATGGCTGCCTTAGATACATGCCTCATGGCAAATGTCAAGTAAGTGGAAACTAAAGCTCTAATTGTACAGTTTCATGTCTGTTAAATCTCCTCATCCTCAAAGTAGAGCAAATAACCCCCTGTAGCCAATCCAGTTAAAATGGTCAGGTACTTCTTAACCTACCAAGAAAAATTACTTAGAGCACACCATACATGAAGTCCTCTCAGCACACTTGATAATTGTGACTTAAAGTGTTTTTTCTACTTTATACTTTCACAACAACTTGATAAATTAGAAATATAATTAGATATTGCTTTTTTCAAATTCTAATCCAAAGCATAGTCTCCTATGACTGAGATAAATACCATTTTACTCAACTGACAATTCTATAGTTACGAATGTAGTACATTCTTTCTGAACAACAGGACCAAGTTTAACCAGCATTAGATGGATTCTGTTACATAATAATCTCATGAAGAAACCACTTGACCAGAAATCACAAACTTGAAATCAGCTAAATGTGTTTGGGAAAAATAAAACCTCCCCAATTTTTAACATCTTAACAATGGAAAAAGAATAACATTACTAGCTCAAATGAAATGCCAAAGAGACACTATATAGAATGGAATATTGTAAAACATACCAATCCTATTTGGTATTCCTATGCAACCCTATTTGGATTTTCTATATAGCTATACATCTATAAGGGTTAAAGGTTACACCACCAAAAGCTTTCAAGTTTTGATTCTTCCCTGCAAGATCTGAGAAAAAAATAAAAATTTAAAAAAGAGTGCAGGTACTAAATGAATGTAATATCAGAAAATTTGGGAGAACTCTTGAAAACATAGTCTACAATGCTCATTCAGCTAACTGCAAACCAAATTTTATTAAAAACATTAATGCTATAAAATATCTGAAAAGGTCATTAAAATACAAAGCCTACACCAGATCAACATTTTAGATCCCTTTAAGCCATATATTTGGCCCCATTTTTTAAACAAATTGACTAAGCAACTAGTTAACATACCTGTACCTCCACTTCCCACCTCTATTGGTCCTAGAAAAGAAATATGAAGTTCAACTCAATCCTAAAAGACTGCTTCACATAAGAGCTACATTTTGCCTTGACTTTCTTTATGACCTTGGGCAAAGTCTATCAAATGAGGACTATTATAGTGATGTTTGTGCGTTCCTGTTTACTTCTGAAATTTAATCCTAATATACTAACAGCAGTGAAGTTTTCTAAGTTGGACCTACAAAGCTGAAAGCTTTTGAGTTATAAATATCAACTGATATGCACCACTTTTTAACATTTTAATTTGGTTAGTGGAAAAAAGACAACCACAAAGGCCCCAAATTCAACACAATTGAAAAACAAATTCTAAAAAATACCAACAACCTTATTAATTCTCTTTATGGACAACTGCTCTTCATGTTAAAAAAAAAAAAAAAGAAAGAAAGAAAGAAAAGAAAAGAAAAAAACTAGCTTTAACTTGCCATAATCCTGCTTTTATAAGGGTAACAGCTGGATCACCAACGAAAATTTACAACCTGGCAAAGACTGGGGAGACGGAATATAAAGCAATCTACAATCTGAAAATTACACAGATAAATCTATCATTTCAAGTCACTAATTTGTATATCCACGTTAGACAGTAATCTTGGTACTGCTTTACTAGCATTAGAAAGATAAATCCCTGCCTCGGAGGAACATCTACTAAGTACTTTTCATTTCAGGATCTCAGGGAATTTTACGAGCAGTATCTCTTTAGGCTTCCCTGAGGTACTCTAAAGTACTTAACATCATTCACACATCCAGTCACCACTAGGGTGAGAAGTAAATAAATGCGATTTACTTATCCAATTATTTATCACATAATTCTGGTCAAGAATGAAAAAGTAAACACCCATACAAGTACTTAATATCCAAAGAAAGCATAGAATATTAAGGATAATAAGATTCACTCTTCATTAACCACTATGGAAACCAGAGGCCTTCCACATGGGCTATTCTTCACTGCCACTCTTGATTTGAAAAAGTAACAATGTCAACTCGACATTTTAACGGTACAAAAGATAAACAGAACTTAGTGAAATCCCTTCTCCCAGATTCTCAAAAGGTGTTTATAAGAACTGAGATAGAGCAACGCCCCCCTGAAAGCACCCTACTAGAAAGAATGAAATACCAAATACATCAAGTGAGCCAAGAAGGTTAGAAAACCTGATCTTCTAACTTAAGTACCCAGAGGGACCACAGGGTTGGGGACTAGGAACGTGAGATCAGAGTGGGGGTGGGCAGCAAAGTGAAATCTAACCCCAGAAATCACAACGCAGGCCGCAGCCTAAGAGCTGAAGCTGGCGGGAAGTGAGCTCCCCTTTGGTTCCCAGGAGAAAGTCCAGAGAAGAGTGGCTCCACACAGTGGACGTACGAGGCGCCAATAGAACATGCCTACCAAGGCGCTGGAGCCGCTGGAGGACCGGGTTGAGAAGGGGAGGAGATCCCGGCAGACGGCCCTGGAAGAGGAGGAGGACTAAAATTGGGAGCAGCAGCAACGTCTGGACGAAGAGGATTACCTAACTGTGACGACAGAGAAGTGTCCTCAGGCTCCGGCGATGGTCCCGACTGCGCAATGTGTGGTGTCTTTCCCGCTTAGCCCGCAGCAGCAACAGAACCAGCTCCTTCAGCCAGTCGCCATTTCCCGCCTACCGACCTGCTGCACCGCACGGGCAGGGACCCGGATGGAAAGCGGCCTCTCCGCGCAGGCGCCCTGCCTTTCTCCTCCCCCTCCCACCACAATTCCGCGAGGTGGGAGGGAAGGAATGCGGGCAGTCACAGAGGCAACAACAACAACAAAAAAAAAACACTTTTACTTCCGTGAACAGCGTTGAAGTTCCTTACGCCGGAAGAAACTCCCGAGTTTGAATTCCTGACAGAAAGAGAACACAGGGCCGTAGGACCACATGAAATAAGAAAGGACAAAACCTAACCGGAACGCAAGGGCCTGGGGGGGATATTTGTACTTCAGGGGCCTCCGTAGCCGGCTGTGTAGTGGTCGCAGGGGGAGTAGGGAGTAAAGCCTTAGGAGTGGAGAGGCGGGGACCCGAAGGACGGTTTTTCCTCCCGCTGCTAACGGAACTGCTTAGGCCGAGCTGGGAGGGGGAGCGCGCCCTCGCCCCGGAGGCGAGGCTTAGGAACGCGTCGCACTTCCTGGCTGCCAGGGTTTAGTAACGTGGGCGAGCCAGATGGGTGGAGCCGAGGGGACGGGGTGGGACTAACGGCTTGGCGCGCTGGAGGAGGTAGTTGGTGGGGAAGGCTGGCCGAAGCCGGGGGCATCACGCAAGCCTTTCCTGGGATTTCAGTGGCTCCTGAAAGTCCTCTTTCCAGCTCGCTGCCTAGAGAGCATAGCTGTCGCTCTTGGATCAGTCATACAAATTCACACCCTTCGATTCCACGCAGGGTCGGAGGTAGTTCTGCAGGTTGAGAATTCGGATCTTTCAGACAAATGGGCTCCCACCTGCAAGCTTAGTTCAAAAGACAGCTCCACAAAATGAAAATGTATCAATCCAGAGCAACCAGTCCCAGTGGAGTATCAGAAAACCAAGCCTAGTGGTTGGCAGAGCATTGTCTTTTAACTAAAACTCTAAGCAACTTTCACTATTCAATCAAGACATAACTCATTGAAAAAATATTAGGTGCGAGGGATACAATAGTGAACGAGGCAGACTTGGACACTGTCTCCCAAACTTCACAGTCTATTGAAGTGCTCACACAAGTAATTTAAATACGATGTGATAAAGTGACTACAAGGGGTGGAATGATAGGCATTGGAGGACACGAGGGTGCTGGTGAGGGTGTCTAGGATGGCTTTCATAAGATGGATGACATCAAAGTCAAACACAAGCAAAGAGTGTCTAGATAAAGGAAACAACAAACGAAAAAGTCCAAAGATGAGATTGTGTTGAGCCATTGGAGAAGTAGTTCTGTGCACCAGGGAAAGAGGATTTGGGGGATAAAGGGGGTAGATGGAAAGATATGAGGCTGAGAGGTAAGCACAAATAACATAACCTTGTGAATCTGATTGATTGTTTCAAAGCGTGGAGCACCTAAGTGGGTTGTCTTCTGAAAACCTTATATACAACAGATCCTGTCAGAGCTCAGAGTTCATTTGCACCCTAAATCTTTCATAGTACAAAAATGCTTTGAATGTGACATTTATTGAGAGATGGTGGTATACACAGCACATAACTAGTTATAGTCCACAAAATAATACATTCCTGAAAAGCTAAATGGAAATCAACAGATAATTATTCATTATCCAATGTGTATCAGGGAAAGCAGTAAGCTAAATAATTACCCCCATTATTACTAAAGTTATTTTAAATGAAATAAAATTAAAAATATTTCTAGGAAAAAGTTTCAAGAAGTAGTTATTTCAAACCTTCATGCTTCTAAAACTTAACTAAAATATGCCATTTACAAAATATTTTTATATGCATTTTGATTCTCCCAACAACCTTGGGAGGTAGGTAGAATAGGTGGTGTTTGTTCATATGCATACCCTTGAAGACACTGAAATTTAAAAAAAGATAAAAGAAAAAAAGAAAAACAGATGCCTTATTGGAAGACACAATCAGCTAGTATATACAATCAGGTCTCAAGCCTCCATCTGCTCATTACACCACCTCCTCTGGCAATGTTGTTATCATTGTTAGCTTTGTTACATTTAGAAATGTTGCTGGTAGTAAGACTAAATCCTTGTGCAATTTATTTAACATTTTAACACCATTTTTTCACAAAGGATAATTATTGCATTCTGTTTTTCACCTTAACTATCATTTATAGCCCATGATCTTTTTCTACTAGTCTCTTTTCTGCAGTATCTAAGTGAATTGTTGTGAAGCTCAAATTAGATTATGAAAGCACTTAGCAAGGTGCTTCCCTTGCTCCTTAAATGGTGGTTGTTAGTGTCTTTAAGTTTCAGTAACTTTTGTTAGGGTGGAAACTTACTAGGTGTTCATGGAGGGTTGGAGAAAGAATTCTCACACAGTTTAGGATAGAAAGAAGTATAAAGCTTATTTATTTTCCTGAGAAAGAGAGAGAGAAGGAAGGAGTGGCCATGGCACATAGAGAAAGGAGTGAAAATACCAGGCCTTTGAGGAAATGCTGCTGGTGTTTTAAAGGGTAAAGATGGCTTTTTTCTCTGCTTTAGCAGACTGATAACAGGAACAGCTGCAGAGCAGTGGTGTTTGCTTTTGCTATTTTCCCCCCCTTTTTTCTGTGAAGCCAGTTTATCGGAGTCCTTGAAATGTGTTTCTTGCAGGAACTGAGGCAGAGAGTTGGAGCAGGGAATTCACACCCCTACTGTCTGCTTAAGGCTTTTCAAGCCTGAGAAAAATGAAGTCTTAGAGATAATGAGTTAGACCACAGGTGTTTTAATTAAACAAAACAAAGGGGGTAGTTGTAAGGTTTTTTCTTTTTTTTTCCAAAGGGGCAATTATGTGCTGTGAGTTTATTTTCCTTACTTTCTGTTTGATAGTTTATTTTCCTCTGTTACATAGGTCATTAGTAAGACCACCTTTTCAACCTTATCCAAAATTTCAGAATAAAATAAAGACCTAAAAATATGAACTTTTAAAAACTGGAAAGTACATTTAGATGCAAATCGGTGGCCATGGGAAAAATATGATGCAAAAAAAACCCCAAAAACTAGTAGCAGGTATTTTTGCATGCTTTTTTTTCATTTTTCTTTTCTTCTTCTTTTTTTAAGAGTTGAAGCCTCACTATGTTGCCCAGGCTAGACTTACTCTCTTGGGCCCAAGCAATCCTCTCACCTCAGCCTCCCAAGTAGCTGGGACTACATGTACACACCACTGCACCTATCTTGCATGTTCAATTTAAACTATTTAAAACTACTGCTGTATGAAAACACTAATGAAATAGAATGTTCATTAAATAATGTAGTAGTCTCTCAGATCTCCAATAGTCTTTCAGTAGGTCCCTAATTCCAGAGTATATGGAATATATTTACCATTTATCTGAAATATAAGGTATATGTACGTCACAATCTATTCTTATATTAATATTTTCTCTCTAGGATGTATATGTTTTTATCACTCTCTTATGGCAACTCACTAAGGCAGCAAAATTCATATTAAATATTGTAAAATCATATATTTTCAAAAATATATCAAAACTGTCATTTTGCTCCAATATTGCACTTATTGATGGCAATGGTCATCTGAAAATTTATATAGTCAAAACTAAACTCTTAATTTTCTCTCAGACCTGCTTCTCCCTTAGTGTTCTTCACCTTACTGAATGCAATTTTTCCTTCTCATACCCCAAGGTCCAGTTGGAAAGTATAATAAACTAAACTTTCAAAATATATGGTCCGTCTAACCTCTTCTCATCACCTCAGCTACATCCCTAGCTCAAGAACCATCATCTTTCACTATACTGTAACAACTTTTATAGTCTTTTTGCTTCATTCTTGAACCCCTTTAATCTTTTCAACATAGCAGCCAGTGATGATTTTAAATTTTTAAAATTTTCCATCACCCCCATAAATCTAAAGTCTTCACTAAGGCATGGAAAGCTCTTCATTAGCTGACTGACTCTTGGCTACCTCACTGACCACATTGCCTACCTCTTTCTTGTTGTACTCTACTCATACTGGCCAACTAACTGTTGTTTGAGAAAATGCATTCCTGCAGCGAAGACTTTGTATTTGTTGTTTCCTCTGCCTCTAATTCTCTTCCCTTAGACCTGTGCTACTCAATAGCCAGTAGCCACTAGCCACATATGGCCTCTGAGCACTGGAAAGGTGGCTAGTGTGACAGAGGAACTTAACTTTAAATTTTACTTAATTTTAATTAAATTTAAAAATTAATACTTACTTCAGTGACTGCCTGATGGATACAAGGTTCCCCTTTGAGGTGTTAAAAAAGTTCTGGAACTAGATAGTGATGATACTTGTACAACATTGTGAATGTACTTAATGCCACTCAATTGTATGCTTTATATATATATATGTACAATAGTGAATTTTATGTATATCTTACTACAGTAAAAATAAAATTGCACCTTGGAATTTACCCAAATGAGTTGAAAACATGTTCACACAAAAACCTGCACATGAATGTTTATAGCAGCTTTATTCATAATTACCATAACTTGGAACAACGAAAATGTCCTTTGGAATGGATAAACTGTGATAGAGTCATACAATGGAGTATTATTCAACTAAAAAGATATGAGCTATCAAGTCATGAAAAGTCATGGGGGAATGTTAAATGCATATTACTAAGTGAAAGAAGCCAACCTGAAAAGGCTGCATACTGTATGATTCCAACTGTATGACATTCTAGATATAGAGACAGTAAAAACATCAGTGGTGACCAGGGATTTAGGGGTAAGGAAGGAGGAATAGGTGGAACACAAGGGATTTTTAGGACTGTGAAACTATTCTACATGGTACTATAATGGTAGGGACATGTCATTACACATTTGTCCAAAGCCATAGAATGTAACACAAATAATAAATCTTCACATGAACTATGGACTTTGGTTGTGATGTCTCAGTGTTGGTTCATCAACTGTAACATTCTACATTAGTGCAGAATGTTGATGGTGAGTGAGGCTCTGTATATGTGTGTAGGAAGGGGGTATGTGGGAACTCTGTGTTTTGTGCTCAATTTTACTTTGAATGGAAAACTGCCCTAAAAAGTAGTCTGTTGAGGCCACATGTGGTGGCTTATGCCTGTAATCCTAGCACATTGGGAGGCTGAGGTGGAAGGACTGCTTGAGGCCAGGAGCTGGAAACCAGCCTGAGCAAGAGCAACACTCCATCTCTACCAAAAATAGGAAAATTTAGCCAGTGTGGTGGCACACACCTACAGTCCCAGCTACTCAGGAGGCTAAAGCAGGAGAATCGCTTGAGCCCAGAAGTTTGAGATTGCAGTGAGCTATGATCATGCCACTGCACTCCAGCCTGGGTAGCAAAGCAAGACACTGTCTCAAAAAAAAAAAAAAGTAGCTGAAACAATGATCATTGTTCTGCCATGATGGAATCTTGTGGTGAGGAGTGGGATGGACAGCATCTTAAGGGGCTGTTCATTAATTTTGACAAATGGAATCCCAAATCGATGTTTCTGGGTCTCTCAACATTTCAACCCTGTATTTCCAAATACTTATACAATGACTCCATTTGTACGTTTTCAAGTTCATTTCTCTGCCATCTCCAATCTGTTATTAAACTCGTCTGATTTTTCATTGGAGTTATTGTACTTTGCAGTTCTCGAATTCCATTAAGTTTTTTATAATTTCCATGTCCCGAGATTCCCTATCTGTTCACTCATTAACATATTTTCATTTAATTCTTTGAACATTTTATAATAGCTGCCTTAAGAAACAAACAATAAAAAGGTCCATCTCAATTTCTTAAAACTATGGATCACATTTTATTGTTTATATGTCTAGTTATTTTTAACTGAACACTGGAAATTGTAAATCATATATTGTAGAGATTCTGGAATCTGTTATCTTCTCTGAAAACTGATGATTCTTTTTTTAGTGGCATTTCAGTCACTGAGTGCTCACCTAAACTTATAGATGCTTTGTGTTGTACTTTGCTAGTTCATAGCTGCAGAAGGCCTAGAGTTTTGCAACATGCTTGCTTCCGCAGCACATATGTGAAAATAGGGGCCGGGCGCAGTGGCTCACACCTATAATCCTAGCACTGTGGGAGGCCGAGGTGGGAGGATTGCTTGAGCTCAGGAGTTCAAGACCAGCCTGAGCAAGAGCAAGACCCCATCTCTACTAAAAATAGAAAGAAATTAGACAAACAACTAAAAATAGAAAAAAAAAATTAGCTGGGCATGGTGGCACATGCCTGTAGTCCCAGCTACCCAGGAGGCTGAGGCAGGAGGATTGCTTGAGCCCACGAGTTTGAGGTTGCCATGAGCTAGGATGATGCCACGGCACCCTAGCCCAGGCAACAAAATGAGATTCTGTCTCATTAAAAAAACAAAATAGGAATGATACAGAGAAGATTAGCATGGCCCCTGCACAAGGATGACACGAAAATTCGTGAAGTGTTCCATATTTTTGGTTCCAGTTTCTAATGTTCCTGGGTGGGGAAACTGAGGCTGGGCAGGGGAAGCGACTCTTCCAGTTTTACACCCTTATCTCCAACTTCTATCCAAAAAAAAAGTTTTGCAAGTCCTAATTTGACAAGACTCAATCCTTAATCTCCATAATGTTTCCCATGCCAATCTTTTTTTCTTTGAAGACTTTTTTTAAAGACAAAGCCTACCTCTGTCGCCTGGGTAGAGTGCAATGGCACCATCATAGCTCACTGCAACCTGAAACTCCTGGGCTCAAGTGACCCTCTTGCCTCAGCCTCCCTAGTAGCTGGGACTGCAGGTGTGCGCCACAACGCCCGACTCATTTTTCTATTTTTAGTAGAGATGGATCTTATCTTGCTCAGGCTGGTCTTGAACTGTGCAGCTCAAGCAAACTTCTGACCTCGGCCTCCCACAGTGCTAGGATGAAAGGTGTGAGCCATCCCGTCCAGCCTGCCCTGCCAATCATGTCAAGAATTGATTTTAGGCTTTGTTGGGGAAGTCTAGAGTAGGTTTTACCATATGGCATGGTCTTTACTCCTAAGGTGCAGCCTTTTGAGTGTTCCAGCTGCTGCCACAATTATTAAAGAGATCTCCACTTTGGCAATCCCAGAAATCCAATGCCCTTTTGCACCAACACTTCTTGACGTCTGATATCTCTATTCTGTTCTCAACCCTGTAGCAACTACTATCTGGTAAGCATCAGGTGGTCTTGTTCTGAGGAGGGACGGCCCGGCCCTCAGCCATGGACTCTTTTGGGGCCACTTATATGAACAGCTCCCTCTTCTCTCGTGCCCCATCCCATAGATTCCAAATGTTTCAGTTGCTCCTCACTACGATCTCTGTCTTCTCAGCTAGGTAAAACCACTATGGTCTTCTCTGATTTCAGCCTGTTTACACCACAGGAAGCTGGGTTACTGGGGGGGCTCATTATTAAGTTTCCCTTCTCTCAGAGATGGTAGTCTTGTGCTGGCTGAAAATAGTTGCCTAATATATCTTGTCTAGTTTTATATTATAGTTGCTACTAATCCAAGAGTGCTAGTCAAGTTACACTACTTGGAGGTGGGGGGGGTGAAGCACGGGGAATGGGGAGGACTTGGGGAAAGAGTCTTGCTCTGTTGCCCAGGCTAAAGTGCAATGGGGATACCATAGCTCGCAGCAGCCTCCAACGCCTGGGCTCAAGCAATCTTCCTGCCTTAGCCTCTGAGGACTGTAAGTGCGTGCCATCAAGCCTGGCTAATTAAAAAAATTTTTTTTTCTTTAGAGATGGGGGCCGGGCGTGGTGGCTCACGCCTGTAATCCTAGCCCTCTGGGAGGCCGAGGCGGGTGGATCGCTCCAGGTCAGGAGTTCGAGACCAGCCTGAGCGAGACCCCGTCTCTACTAAAAATAGAAATAAAAATTATCTGGCCAACTAAAAATATATATAGAAAAAATTAGCCGGGCATGGTGGCTCATGCCTGTAGTCCCAGCTACTCGGGAGGCTGAGGCAGTAGGATCGCTTAAGCCCAGGAGTTTGAGGTTGCTGTGAGCTAGGCTGACGCCACGGCACTCACTCTAGCCCGGGCAACAAAGTGAGACTCTGTCTCAAAAAAAAAATAAAATAAAATAAAAAAAAATAAAAAAAAATAAAAATAAAATAGAGATGGGGAGTCTCACTAAGTTGCCCAGACTGGTCTTGAACTGGCTTCAAGCAGTCCTTCCCCATCAGTCTCCCAAAGTGCTGGGATTGCAGGCATGAGCCACCACACCGAGCCCTTCCCTCAATTTTTTAAAAGTTAAAGGAAGGGAAGAGGAACAATCCCTCTTAGACAGAAACACTAAGAAAATATGATTTGTTGGAAGACATGGTTAGAACTTTGAGTGGGGAGAAGGTTTGAGACACTGAAGGTAACAAGCAGACAGAAGCAGAAATGGAAGTTTGCATTCAAGTCCTTGTTTCAGTTGTCTGTAAGCCCAGGGGACCGCTGCCCTTTATGCAGTTTTTGTACACGGACCATAACATTTCCCCTCTTTTCTGGGTTAGCTGGTTGAGTTTTCATTTAGAATCCTTAGTGAGTAGAGTAAAAAGAAATTGATTTGGCTTGATGTAGCCCAATTAGAACTGAATATTGATTGCCCACATGTGATGTGAAGACTCAATATCCTAGACTTGGAAACGTATTAATGTCACACTGTTTGTCTTACTGGAGACAGTAAGTACTTACAGCCAAACAGAAGAACAGAAGTTTCCAAGGTCAGCCATTGTGGTAAGTGACTGCCTCCCTCATAATCGTGTTTTGTTTTGTTTTGTTTTGTTTTTGAGACAGAGTCTCACTCTGTTGCCCGGGCTAGAGTGCCCTGGCGTCAGCCTAGCTCACAGCAACCTCAAACTCCTGGGCTCAAGCAATCCTACTGCCTCAGCCTCCCAAGTAGCTGGGACTACAGGCCTGCGCCACCATGCCCAGCTAATTTTTTATATGTATACATTTTTAGTTGTCCAGCTAATTTCTTTCTATTTTTTAGTAGAGATGGGGTCTCGCTCTTGCTCAGGCTGGTCTCGAACTCCTGAGCTCAAACAATCCGTCCGCCTCAGCCTCCCAGAGAGCTAGGATTACAGGCGTAAGCCACCACACCAGGCCTATAATCATGTTTTTTATAGATTCTCTTTCCTCATATTCTAGCAAATTTTGTTGTTACATGATTACACAAATGAGAAGTTAAAAAGACACAGTCTTAAGATTTTTAAAAATAGTGTGACATTTTAAAAAATGATTTTGAAGTCATATTCGCATTTCCTCTGGAATCATCCTTCCATGTATATTTTATGTTCTGTGTTTTCACTTCATAGGTCAGTAACAGTGACCTGAACTTACAAGGCTCTCACTATCTTGTCCCCTCCATACCTCTTCAGCCACTTTCTCTTCCCCTTGCTCATTACACTCCAGCCACACGACTATAATATTTTAGGTGAGTGAAAATCTGATTATTTGAAACCTTGGAACTTTGTTTTATTTTTAATAGCTCTTTAACACTATTTAAAATTATCTGGCTCATTTGTTTACATGTGTATTGTTTGCCCCCACTTGAATGTACGCTCCAAGAAAACAGAGACCTTGTCTATCTTATCCAGTTATCTACTACATAGAACAATGCTGAGCACATAATAGGCATTCAATATTGTTGAATAAACTAGCCCTACAGTAAAGAGCCTTATTGTAAAAATTTCTGGTATTCTAGTTTAGCTTAATTTAAAATGAGTGCTAAATTTACTCAGATTTTAGTTAAAATGTAACTATTTACATCACACGAGTGTGATGTTTGTATATATATCAGAATCAGCAAAACAGTAAAACAAGTTTAATTTTTAATTTATTAGAACCCAGTAAGTGATGATTTCAAAAGCAGAGTTTCCATTAAATTAAACTTAATTCAGGGCAAAAATACATTTTAAAAACCTAAATCTTAAGGCAGAAGTAAAACATTATAAAAACAGCATGTCTAATACAGACTGTATAATGTCAGAACCTTGAGACTCACATATTATTTTATAGCACTATAATATTAATACAGTCAGAAATATTATCAATTGGTCCAAGATTTCTCACTTTATAAAGTGTTTAGGCTGATAACTAAAGAAATTTTGCTGTGTAAGTAATAACTATAATATAACCAAGTGATTGTTTTTATGATAAAGGAACTAAAGTCAGGTAATTTCATGGTTTTCATTCATAAAGATTTTACAGTATTAAATATGAAGTATTACTAGGAGTAATTTTAGATTTATTTCCCCATCCTAATGCCCAAAAGATGTACATGTACTTCTCTTTAACTCCATTTTAAAAATTCTGTGAACCACCATACCTATTCATTGTAGGCCTGACCCTACTAATAACAAAAGCATGAATTGTTTACTTTGATATGGCTATGGCAGAAAAACAATTTTAGTAAATTACTGCATCTTTTCCTAATCATTAAATAATTTCAAACTGAAGTCTTAAAAATTTTTGCACCTCAACAAGTGGACAATCTCTGTTAAGTTTGAATTTTTACTAGAACTTGTTAGTATGGCGGGGAAGCATTTTATGTTTATGTGCAATTAACAATAGCCCTTCTGAAAAACAGGGTTAACAACCTTAAATTTCCCCTTAAGGTCAAAACCTTTTGTTTTAGGGGAGCAGGATAAGATTTAAAAGTACTTTAAATCAGAAAACAAGGATTAGCTAGCTTACTCTACTCAATAGTCACAAAAAGAAATGCATTTAAAGAATGTTTTAAGTCCAGCAAATATGAGCCTGATGGGTTCTTAACATATTAATTACAAAGATTCATTTTTATTACAAACTTCTGAGCTATTTTAATAAAACGGCTATAGATCCCACTGTACTTCTATTTATCTGTGCATTAATAAAAACCTGTTAAAATTCCTTATTTAGTACTTGTGAAAAAAAATCTAGTCAAATAAGATCACTAAAACTACCAGAAAAGCTTTGAAATACCAATTGCAGATTCAATTCAAAGTATATTTAGCCACTTTCAGGATCTAGTATTTAAATCATGAATATCTTCACCTACTTCAACTCTGAAAATATAAAAAGTTTTGCCAGTGCTGGCTATAGTTAAACAGTACTGGTATTACCTGAAAAAATAAAAATTGAAAATATATTGTCAATCATGCATTCCACAATTTCAAGAACTAAGTAAGGTATAACTTATAAATATTGTTATGTCTTTGCAGGTTATCTCAGCTTCCATCAGGCCTCAGCTAAAAGTTTATCTGCCAAAACATATCAGCACTCACGTAAAATAAAAGGAGTATGGAGGTGATTTTGTACACATGCTGTCCAGTTTGCCTTCCAGTTTCCCCTTTTTTTTTTTTCACTGAAACACTTAATCAATTTGTAATCCTGAGATATTAGAGCTAGATGAGCCCCTCTTTTATGTAACTATTCTAGTTATAACTCCTTGAAAAGCATGGAATGAGGGGTAGCTAGAACAGAACACCTGTTGGGCTAACAAGAATATATTAGTGTAAAAAAAGTTTCCAGCTGAATACCTGTTCTCACGGTGGTCACCACGTGAAACATATAACCTGTACAACCACTTTCTCCTGTTTATCTATTTCTGGAAATAATTAGGCTCAATAAAATGTGAAATATACATTAGTTTGCTTTGAATGCAAGGATTAACTGTTTTTGGCTCAAATGTATCATAACCAAAAAAGTCTCTGCTTTGCTAATACAATATGAAAAAGTTCACATATGTACATGGGTACATTCCTTCATTAAAGTTTTTCCTTAAATCTATCTCAATGTATCTTTACAACTGATACAACTGATCTTTACAACAAAAGTCAAAATGACAAAGTAGAAATGATTCCATTTTACAGCACTTTAGGTTTTCTGAAGTTTTCCTTTAGGACTTAAAGGACATCATTGAAACGTTGCTTTCCATAGTCCGCAGGATCCATTTGAAGCTCTCTTTCTTCATCATCTGTAAGTGAAATAATTCTGTATCAAGAATATTATTTTTAAAATCACAGCAGAAATTCATTTAAATGATGTCTCAATTTTTCTCAGTCTTAAGATAGTTTTCTGCTTGTTATTTTACACCTACTGCAAATAGTGTTCTATTTTTTAGTTCTTTGGCTAAAGAGTGAAAAGTGTATAACTATTTTGGAAGAGTACTTAATTTTAACAAATCTTCTGATGATAGATAAATAGACAGGCAGAAATAGAGATAGATGGATGGATAGATAGGCAGGCAGAAATAGAGATAGATGATATAACTAGCAAAACTTTAGAAACACACAAAACATTGAAGAGTTAATCTTTTTATATAAATATATTATTTATATTTAGAAGAAGGTTTAGTCCTTTAAAGTTTTGGTAGAGACCTTTCTGTATACATTTTCATGCCTTTAAAAACCAAAATTTTTTCTAACTATAAAAGTGATCCACACTGGGATTGTAAAAATTATAAAATAAAACATAGGAAAATAAGTGTCACTCATAATCCCAACATTTAACAATTTCGTAAATTTCTTTGCTTCTCTGCAAATAGTTTACCCTTGGACTTCCTAAATGGAGTATACCAATTAAAATTTAACCTTTTCTTTACCAAAAATAAAAAATGATTACATAATAATGTTAGACAGTAAAATCCTCAAAGCCTCTTTGTGTAGTTATATTAAATGACTCCAAACAGTGTTGGAGTTTGATTTATTTGGCTTTTTTGACTCCTTGGCTATCTTATCTGCTGTTACTTTGCATTGTTGTCAGTTTATCTGCCAGTAGCAATCCCTCTTTTTTAATTTTGTTGCAAACTACAAGTTTTGAAATAAAACTGCTAAAGAGTATTTAAATTATACTAGGACAAGAATGGAAAGTATTTTAATCAAAGCCTAAAAGGGCCCCTTTTGAGTAAATGACTTTTTATGATATCTTTTGGCTCCCCTACAGCTTTAAAATTTAAAGTATTTTTCTCACTTTCTGGTTCACAGTGACAATTACCCAATAGCTTATTTTTGATAGATTGAGGTGTTATTATCATAATTGTCTGAAAATATAATTTTATATAATTTAAAGAAAAGTTATACGTTAGAATCCAAATTCATATGTATACTATAGCTTTCTAAAAATCTATTATTTTAAGTTTCACTCTAAAATTTTATTCTTTCAAAAATGCCAAACCAACCAACTTTCTTTTTCAACAACTTTCCTATTAAATTTATAGAATTTCTCATTTAGAATCATAAGCAACCATTTTGCACCATATTCTCAACAAACTGATCTCATATCTTTAATAGTCTAATCCGCTAGGATTGATGATCCCCAAGTCTATTATGTGTAAAGGCTTAAATTGTAGTCATATTCACACTCTTATTTTATAAAATGCTAATCAACCTCTTATCAAAGAACTCTCTGTACTTCAAAAAAATGATCTTTGGTTTTAAAAGGAAAAATGATCACCAGTACTTCTCTGAAAAATTCTCCTTAGGATTCATTTATGGAACCTCGCCTGATGGCTATAAACATCTTTTAGGACTTTAATAGTGAAACGAAGACTTAATCACCATGGAGTGGTGGAAAATTCTAGAAATTTAACAGGAATGTTATTGGAAAAAATGTTTTTACCTTTTGAGATTTTTAAATGAATAGATGTAAAGAGAAAATAGATAAAAGTCTAGGAATAGAAAAACTGAAATCTCTTAGGTTAGATACTTAACAAACATGATCTAGTTCCTAAACTTCTTTGAACCTCTAATTATCTTCTCAGTAAAACAGAGATAACTGTTTTTTCCTAACTCAAAATATTAATAATATATATGAAGGCAGTCTTATAGTTGCAATGTCCTCTATAAACACAAGGAGGGATTTTTTGGTTTTATTTGAAGTTTTAATATTGTACCTTCATGTTTTTCAGAATTTCTCAGGACTTTGGAATACTGCATTGAGCTACCATTTACATTAACTAGAGTCCATTTTCAGTATATCTATTCTACCTAGAATTCAAGTTTCTACCAACAACCTCTTAGCATTTATCTGTAAAGTTTTATTAAATCACCTCCAAATCTGATGTAGAGTAACAGATAACCCCTAAATATAATTACATGTACTGATATTTTATTTCATTTTAGAAAGCAAAATCTTTAAAAGCTCATTAATGACTATCAAAGGAAATATAATTATAAAGACATTCATACTTTATTAAATAATTCCTAAATTCCCTCTGAAGTCAAGAAAGGACTACCTCTATTAAAGAGAGCTCTACCAAGCAAGAACTTCTTGGGGCAATAAGCCAGTGAGGCTCCACTAAAAAGTACAAGTTAATCCACAAGCCAAAGTACAATGACCCTCTAAAGCAGGCAACCTAGAGAAAAAGTTCTAGATTTTCTTTTACTTTTTAAAAATTATTTTATTCAAAAAACACTTATATAGTGCTTACAGTGTGAAAGACCTTATTGTAAGTGAACAAATATTAAATCACTTAATCTACATAATGACTGTTGAGTTAGGTAACCATATTTCTATTTTATAGTAGAAGAAATTAAGGCATAGAGGTTAGGTAACTCACAATCTCACAGAACTAGTTAGTGGTCGAGCTAGTATTCAAACCCAGGCAGTCTGGCTCCAGAATATATTCACTTAAGCACTATGCTAAGCTTCCTTCCATTGGTATACACTTAGGAATACTTATGCATTTCACATCCTATTGAATTTGGAACTTCTATGTGACTAAAGATAAAAGGAAATTTGCAAAGATCTATTTCCTTAGTACAATAAAGAATGAATTAAAAGATATATTATCCATCAGATGTATAGTGTTTCCAGAGTTAATCTTTTCATTGGGTCACTAAAAGGAGTCAGGAAAAAAAATTTATATACCAACATAAATAAATTAATACCTCCTTTAGGATGCTTCTGAAAACTAGGAATCAGAGAAATCCAAATAAACCATGATTATAAACATAGGAAAAATTGGCCTCACCTAATTCTACAAGAAAACACTCTATAACTAGTGCTGACCACAATGATCAATACGCATGAACAGGTATCAGAGATAAGGCTGGAATCCTTCAGCTTCCCATTGGCAGAGATGCTGCCAAAGACTCCATTTCACAATTCAGAATTTTGGAGACCAAAGTCAGAGTGTATATAGTTAGCTGAAGCTACAACCTTGTCCTGCAGCTGGAATCTCTAATCCTTGGGACCTCACACCTTGAGAAAATAATCCTACTAGAGAAAGCAGAGAAGAGCTTTAAAAATAACCTTAATAGTGCTTCTGAAGTGCATGCTTTAATTTTTGCTATTTTTGGTTACAGAGTGTCAATGATAGCAGTGAAGTTTCCACTTTCTTTCTTGAGTTTGGGAATAGATGTGTTTCAGACATCCTGAAATCTGAAACACATTTTCCCCATACTACTTGTGTTATATATAGAGATTCCACTATGATGTGGCCACAAAATTTTAGAACTGAAGACCATCATATTCTCACATATAGATGAAGAAACTGTGGCACAGAGAGTTTAAGTGATTTGAAAAGCAATACACAGCCTGTCTTTTGATTCTCAGCCTTATATATTTTTTTCTACTCTATTTTACTGCCTGTTTTAGCTACAAGAACAAATTGTACTGGGAACCCAACCATTATTTCTACATTGGTGCAATGAAATGCTTTTCAATTCCACATATTCTGACTTATTAATAAACATTTGGAATCCAACTTGTTGATAAACTAGGGAACAGCCATAATTATCTCTCCCCACTTTTTGGACAGTTAATACTATACTTAAAGAATCCCTGAAAACATGTTTAAAATTATTGAGGTCTCTTCAGTATTCCTTTTTAGTCAGTTCACCCAAACTTATCCCTCTTTATTTGCTAGAGGTGATAATGTTCTTGCATCTTTCTGTTCTCCGTCACCTTTGTAGCTTGCCCTGTCCTCCTGCCACTATCATCTGGTGAACCCCAGAATGGGATAAGAAATGTTAGATGGCAACTCTCAATCAAGTAAGATTCACTTGCAAATAAGGACGCCCAAAAATTTAACAGCTCTCTCCCTAAATCACTGAGGATATCATCTTTGGTCATTTACTTGTATGCCTAGAATCAGTGAATTTATTGTGTTGTGAAAGGGAAAGCAGAGCAGCATGAGGGTACTGGGGACCTGAAGTAGAAGGTGGCCATGAGAATGAGGTGAAGAAAGGGGAAGGGTACAAGAAAGAGAGAAAGCAATGAAATAAATTTACCTACTGTGGATAAAAAACATAAAAATATTTAACTGAAATTTTGTGATAAAAATCATCAACTTTAAGATAGCCAAAAATATAAGAAATCATTGACAATAATGGTTGAAGTCAATTGCTATAATAAAAACCCCAAAATTATCCAGTGAGATGATAGAAGCCCTTAAGAAAAAAAAAAATAGAGAATATTTAAAGTGCAAACCAAGCAAGCTCATAAGACCAGAAGTTAAGGGGTTATTACCCTACTCATAGTTATAAGAATAAAAGCTCAATGAGAAAAACATAAAATTATCAGCTAATGACATTTATTGAGGACTCTGGGTGCTAAGTACTGTAGCAAGTGGGTATGAAAGCAGAAAAGGATATAAACAAAATAGAAGGCAAAATAAATGAAAATTCATGCCCTCCAATAGCTTACAATATACTTGGTGATATGATATGTATGCATGAAAAAGCCTTAAAATGCTATAAATATAATCCAAACAAATCACAAAAGCAATGAGAAAAAATGGTAAAATTTATGAAAAAGGGATGAAATTATATAAAAAGTGAATATAATTTACTCAGTATTACAAAAAAATTTGAGACTTCTCATTAATATATCATCCTTATATAACTCCCAGCAGTTACTAATCTCTTTTCTATCCCCAATAACCATATTTTTCCCAAAACTGCAATGTACTATTAAAAGAATGCCTACGTAGAAGTCAGAGTCTCTAGTTTCCTTTTCTCTACTAACTATATAGTACTCTAGAATAACTATATTTTCTTCTGAGTTTTATAAAAATAATTATCATCATGAACCTAAATAAAAATTTAATTACTTGAAGAAAAAGCTAAGAAAGAAATCAAAACAGGTTATACTGAAAAAACTTTCATGCATCATATTATAAAAATTTGACATAACACACACTAAGGTCGTAATCAATTTTTATAGAAAAAGGGCTCCACAAATACTACTAAACAATATAAGCAGGCAGAAAACAGGCCTAAAAGCTTGCAGTAAAGAAATACACTCTGATATGCATGCATGGGTAGGGCTGCATGCACACAGGTAGATTTTCAACTTTCACTAAGTTAAAAGCTCAGAAGTAACACAGTTAAGAAAAATATGTTGAATCTGTGTATTAAACATAAAACAAATAAATCTTCACAAACTGATTGTTAAATATAAATTTTAAGACTCTCAGAAAAAATTTCAAAAACAGCCCTCCTATACTGTATCAGTGGTGAAATAATCTTCTATGTGAAGAGGCCTTGTGGCTTTCTTTATAACAAAAAAGCTGCCTGGGTAATATCTGTACCTAGAATAATGAAATATTTTCAGATGAGAAATTGGAAAATAATTATTTTCTGGGAGCAATTGCCTTAAGAAAAGTCTAGAACTATCTTAAACAATTTAATTCTAAAATTTCTGAAGATTCTGAGTTTCAAATTGTAACTGCATCAATAATACACATAAGATGATAACCAAAAATTTTAAAACTTAAAATAATTTACTTACAGATCTATAAATACTACTATCATAAACTACTTTTGAAAATAAAACTGAAAAACTACACAGAACTTCTTTGTATTGATAGTAAGATTTTACTGCTACTAATAAGTGGGGAAATTCTACACAAATTCAACCAAAAAACTTAAGAGGTGGGTTTCACGGTCACAGCATGGAGGCCAGGCCCACGCTCACCTTGGACGTCTTCCTCTCCACCATCACCATCTTCTTCCTCATTGTAAGCCAGCTCAGCCTGCTTGTCTGCCTCATACTCACCTACGTTACCATCATCCCCATTATAATCCGCCAGTTTAGAGCCATGCTGCGGATCAACAGGGGATTCATTCTCATCAAAGAATCGGCCTGTGAAGTAGGTAGAGGATTAATTCAAGAGTAAAGAGAAGAAAAGAAGGGACCTACACTGAAGGCAGACCAGAAAGTAGACAAGTGAAACCTGGCAACTTTCAGGGTTCTGGTTATAAAAAGGATACATTTTGTGAAGGTTATCTAAGACAAAAGTACATAAGAGTGAAGACTCTGAAAATAAATGTTTATTTAAGAATTTCTCTTTTGTGTTAATTTTCAGATGTGCTTCTTAAGATTTGAATGTTTTCTTAAAGAAATGGACACCATTTTCAGGATTGTTTTCCTAATGACCAACGACTTCTTTAATATAAGTATGTCCAATTTAACCATTTAGGAAAAGAATAAATCATTTTATTACTAGACAAAACACACATTTGAAATTTGCAGTTTCAAATGTGTACTTTGTCTATTAATAAACTGTTACTAGATTTTCAAATTTTAAATAAGTACTGTGTCTAGTAATAAAATGATTTATTCTCCTAAAGTGTTAAATTAGACAAATGAATAGTTTTGAATAATTTTTCCATGAATAGTTTTGAAAACTTTAAAAAAAATAAATGAGTACTATACAAGCTAATTTCCTTTTGAATACTAAGACAAACTAACACACCTGAGGCTATCTCAAATTCCTTCAGTAATACTGATTCACTATAGCCATGGATTTCCAAGAAGGAATGGCAAAGGGAGCAAGCTATTATTAATAGAATCCCTAGCAGTTTTGAAAAAGACATTCTGAGTAATTCTCATTTATCTCTTCCCATTTCCTAAGCCAGATTTTTTAAAAAGTCAATAGAAGTATAAGAAAGTTAACCTGCAGGAGGCTGTTACATTGTACACATTCATTATCATTAGAAATCAAGAAGAGCAATGGACATAACACCTAACATAAAAAGCTATTCAACGACTAGACATTGAAAATAAAAATGTTAGGTACATTGAGATCTGACTCATAAATGAAACACTACTTTCGACATTAAATTTAAATGAGGGTAAATTTTATTTTGATCCCTAAAATATGAATAAAAGTAATTTGCTGGTGACATAAGAATTTAAGACTTAGAAATTTAACAACTTTCTGTGATAGGTCTAAATTTTTGGAATATATTTCAAAAACTTGCAATGAGACACTTAAGAAAAAATTAACAGCTTCCTTTGCTTGGAAAGAAAAGTTAAGTTACAAGTGGAAAGAATTATGGAAGTACTGGTCAATTCTACAGATGGCTCACCACATCATCAAGCCAACATATTTCTTTTCTTTTTCATAAAAGACAAGGGTGGTCTTGCTATGTTGCCCAGAATGGAGTGCAGTGGCTATTCACATGCACAATCCCACTAGTGACTGGCAGGGGAATTTTGACCTGCTCTGTTTCTGACCTGGGCCAGTTCACCCTTACTAGGCAACCTGCTGGTACCCTGCTCCCAGGAGGTCACCATATTGATGCTGAACTTAGTGTGGACACCCAATCGGCATGCACTACAGCCCAGAACTTCTGGGCTAAAGTGATCCTCCTGCCTCAGCTTCCTGAGTAGTTAGGACTATAGGTATGTGTCACCACACTCAACTAAGCCAATATATTTCTAATTGCTGAGGAAGGAGTCATTTAGGAAAATAAGTAACAAATCACACTTATATAGGCGGGTCGGATGTGGGGACAATAGGAGACTAAAGTAATTGGGACCAATAAAAAGAGCATGAATTCATCTTAAAACTATTGTAGAATAAGCTTACAGTATGTACAATAAATAAATAAATGGAAAAGTTGATCAAATAGAGTTAGAGAAAAGAAATGAATATACAAGAGTTACAAAGGAAGACAGTAACAAGGGAAGAATTGGTAGGCTGTTTGTGAGAAAAATACCCTGTCTCCTAATTACAGTCATATAAAAAAAAGCATTTTGGTGGCTTTTACTTTCTCTTTTTCTAATGATAAAATAAATGATGTCAACGTAAGCAGGAAAAAGGGAAATTTATAGAAATCTCTATTTTCTTCTCCTTAACATGCAATATTTGCTTATGGACAAAACAACTGGTCTAGATAAATCATCTTTATGCAATGTGAAACTGCTGTTTTAAACATATAAACACTTAAGGCTGGGCACGGTGGCTCACGCCTATAATCCTAGCACTCAGGGAGGCTGAGGCAGGTGGATCACTCGAGGTCAGGAGTTCAATACCAGCCTGAACAAGAGTGAGACCCCGTCATCTCTACTAAAAATAGAAAGAAATTAGCTGGACAACTAAAAATATATAGAAAAAATTAGCCAGGCATGGTAGCACATGCCTGTAGTCCCAGCTACTCGGGAGGCTGAGGCAGGAGGATTGCTTGAGCCCAGGAGTTTGAGGATGCTGTGAACTAGGCTAACGCCACAGCACTCTAGCCCAGGCAACAGAGTGAGACTCTGTCTCAAAAAAATCAAAAAACATATAAACACTTAAATATGGTAGTTACTAGTGAGTTTTTCAAAGTACACTATTTCTTCCAAGGAAACTTTTTCATTTTTTATCCATTATGAAATACGGAAGACTAAAACAATTAGCCTAAGAGAAATTATTGCAAAATATACATAGTTAATTTACTAATATTGTCAGACATGGATTAAAGAAATGGCCCACCTATATTTTTTATAAAATTCCAACAGAACAATTTGAAATTTCTTTCTTTTAGGTGTTTGACTGATTATCTGACTAGCCTGAATTCAGTCATATAATTTTTTTTTTTTTTGGAGACAAGGTCTTGCTGCTCTGTTGCCCAAGTTAGAGTGCAGTGGTGCCATCATAGCTCACACAATCTCAAACTCCTGGGCTCAAGCAATACTCCCACCTCAGCCTCCCAAGAAGCTGGGATTACAAGCCACCACACCCAGCTAATTTTTCTATTTTTTGTAGAGATGGGATCTTGCTATGTTGCTCAGGCTGGTCTGGAACTCCTGGCCTCTGGTGATCCTCAGAGGATGATCCTCAGCCTCCAAAAGTGCCAGGATTACAGGCATGAGCTACCACCACACCAGGTCAGTCATGTAATTTTGATACTATAATTACAGTGATACTTAAAGATAATAAAAATATCAATAACAAGGATGGATGACCACACAACTGCCTTGTGTTAAATAGTAATCTGTGCTATTATATATACAGAATTGTTATGTTTGGAGAAAGTGCTAACCCTTAATATTGGAGTTCCAACACTCTCATAGACAACAAGAGGAAAAAAATAGAGCCAACTACACAAAGTTCCCAGTCGAGTTGGGGAGATCAGACAATCTTCACATTAAACAGTGAATGAATATGATGGTATAGATAAAAATGAATAATGCTGATCAATGTAACATACTGTAAATTATACAGTTGTCAAGAAACATTTCAATATGAGTTAGAAGGGAGGGTTTCAGAAAGAAAGCAAACACACTAGACTATGACAGAGGGAAGAAAAGAAGCATTCAAAGAACAGGTAAGAACATATATGGGGTATTCAGGAGATAGTAAAGAGATCTGACTGGATTTACATAAAAAAGTAGAAAGGGGAATTTTGGACAAGCAAATTAAGGATAATAATGGGATATTTTTAAAGTTAGAGATTTCCCTCCAGTTTACAAGGTCATTGAATTAAATGACAAAGTATGTGAAAGTATCTACAACGTTCTTTCATCCATCTATTGAACAAAGATTCACTGATGTGATAGGTATTGTGCTAGGTAATGTGATACAAAAATAAACTTACTATCTCCATCTCCTATAATTCAGTGTAGTAAGAGAGAAAGACAAGTAAAAACATAATTAGGGAATGATGCTGTGCGGGCTATAGCACAGTGATCTAGCAAGTAACATCTGAACATGGAGACAGTTGCTTCAGTTCGTTTCTATTTCATAAAGTGAGTTTGAACTTTATGTTGGAGGCAATAAGCAGTTGTCATGATTGCTTTTAAACTCCCTGAGAATAGTAATCTAATCTGCCTTATGCCCTGTAGTATCTCCAGAATTTATTCAGGTAAGAAGCTATAAGGACTTAGACTAGGAAGACAGAGAAAAATGTTAGAAACAGGTGAATCAAATACATTTGAAAACGACAAAATGAATATATAGCATACTGGAGCATAAAGAGTCAAAGAATGATTCCATAATCTTAGCCTGGAAACTAAAAATAATGGTACCTATACCCAAAATGGTACAATTGGGAAGGTATGAAAGAGCAAATGTTGCTTTGGATAAACTGAGCTTGGGTCCACAGTAAGATATCCAAATGAGAATGTTTTAGAGAAAAATGGATATATGAATCTAGACTCTAGGAGGAAAGTGAAGGATAGACATGTAGATTTAAGCCTCATAAATTTCAAGATGATAGGTTAAACTATGAGAAGATAATTTCTCTTAGGAAATAAATATTTACAGAAAACAGCTATAAGTCAAAGGAATGGTCTTAGGGAATGACTATATTTAAGAAGGGAAAAAGGAATAAGGGCAAAGTTATCACATGATGGTATAAATCTGTGATGTGTTATGACAGGAATTAAGTACTAGACTTCATCTCTGAAGCATTTCACCTTTTTGACAACCTTTAATTCAGTTCTGTCCCTCAGTGACCACAATGTTAAAGCTGTGCCCAGCTAGGGAACTAATATGATAATTATATTTAGTTTGGATCTATAGAATTTCTTATTTTGTAGCAACATTCAACTATGCACTTAAATATTATTTTCACCCTGATGACTGTCTGAAAATGATTAACTTAGAGTCTATTAGCAACAAGATAGCTTCATCCCAACCGTTTAAACACAAAGAAACACCATACCCACTAACTATTGAAAGTCTTTGAACGGTATGATTTTGGAAAAAAACTGTAAGAGATTGGTTTCAATATTTAAATTCCTTTCCTGATCCAAATGAGTTAAAGAAGTCTCTAAATACATAATAAGCATGTATGAAGTAATTTTTCATACATCTTCCTTCCTTCAATTTATACACCATATGGTCAAAGTTCATATGCCCCACATCACCTAAAGTATCAAGCTTTGATATACTTTCAGTTCACTTTAAACAATACAATAAAACTTCATATAGAATGCTAGACATTCTGTAAAACATTTCAAATATCAGATTAAAAACTGTAAAAAAACAGTAGAAAATAAAAAGATAATAATGACAAAAACATTTCTCAATCACAAAAGGGCATTTCAATCAAGTGAAACTAGGCTGTATATTTTGATTCTGTACTGTAAACCAAATGAAACACCAAGATCAATCACTTTTTTTGCTTCATTAGCTCAAGGTTCATTTATGGGTTTCAATTTTTCAACTATTTTATTTAAAAAAGTTTATATTTTTGTCATTATTTCAATATTTTACTACTATTATAAGCAAAATGAAACAATCTGAGTTGGTTACAATAAACCTAGAAAGTAAGAAAAGTTTAAAGAAGGCAACCTCTTTTTCCAGCCTTCATCTATTGGCTGTATACAATTTCATTTACTCATTTGGTAGTTAACATGTTCAACTAACTCTTACATTATTCAATTTAAGACCTAGAGTTTTGACTATTTCAAGTATCCTTAAAGGTAAATGACATATGATAACTTATAATCTGTTGAGACATGAACCAGAGTTGTGAGTGCTGGGAGGGTAGGGTATGCAAATTGTGACAAAAATGTTACTGCAAGTTTTCCTCATAAAACAATATATAGGAAAACATTGACTGCTTTTGAATTGTTTACTTTGATTTCATTATCAGGAACATATTGGCGCAAAAAGGCCATAATTATTTTGTACCTCAATGTATAGGCCCTGCATGTAGTAGGCACAGGAAGGAATCTATTGATTGACTGGACTCATGAAAGGTAAAAAGAAATCAAAGAAATGAAAGAAGCATGGTAGCTAGAATTTATGGCTAAAAGCATCTGAACAACCTTACCATATTCCAGTTTTCAAGGCAAAGAGGTTCAATTGCTCTTTCCCCTTCCTTACATAATCCACAGGCTGCCCTTTTGCTATTTTTTCCTTCAGACTGATTCTTATGGTCCTGTAAGATTATAATACTGTATTTTTTTTTACTGTACCTATCCTATGTTTAGGTATGTTTAGACACACAAATACTTACTATTTTTTCCTTAAGACTGATTCTTATGGTCCCGTAAGATTATAATACTGTATTTTTTTTACTGCACCTATCCTATGTTTAGGTATGTTTAGACACACAAATACTTAACTATTGTGTTACAACTGCCTACAGTATTCAGTACAGTAACATGCTGTATGGGTTTGTAGCCTAGGAGCAATAAGCTATAGCATGTAATCTAGGCCTGTAGTAGGCTATACCACCTAGGTTTGTGTAAGTGCACTCTATGATATTCACACAATGACGAAATCACCTAAAGATGCATTTCTCAGTATGTATCCCCCATCTTTAACCAATACATGACTATATATAGCATCTAGGCAAGAAAGGGTTGGTTAACTCGGCATGCCTGGGTTGCTCAAGCTCTGTACATTCCAAAGAAAGGTTTGTCTTCAGGACTGGCCCTTGGCTGGATCCTAGGAGATAACCTCTGAGCCACTGGAATATTCTCCTTGGTAAGTGTTTTTGTATGCCTGAAGTCTTGGGTCATGATGTACCAGGCTGATTGATGAATTTATCCTAACAAAGTGATTTATGGTAGATACAGTTGTTCCTTGGTATCTGCTGGGGACTGGTTGCAGGACCCCCTGTGGATACCAAAATGAAGATTAATAGTTTTCCATTATATTAACTGGCTGTATAAAAAAAAAAGAAAAAAATAGTTTTCCATTTGGTTATCCAGTTGACCCAATACTATTTATTGAAAAGACTGTCCTTTCCCCCACTACTCAGGTCCCTTATATAAAAAAGGTATAGCATTTGCACATAACCTATAGACACCCTCCTGTATATTTCAAGTCATCTCCAGATTACCTATAATATGTAACACAATGTAAATGCTATGAAAATAGTTGTCATACTGTATTGTTTTGGGAATGACAAAGAAAAAAGTCTACACGTTTAGTACAGGTACAACCATCATAGGCCTAACTACATTTTAGATCTGTGGTTGGTTGATTCCACAGATGTGGAACCCGCAGATACTGAGGGCCAAATGTACTTGCTTTTCTGCTACGGACTAAGGGGGAGGGCTGAAGTCTGAGTAGCTGAGCTCAGTCATGCAGGTGCTACATGCTTACATGACTGACTCTCCCCAATAAAAACACTGGACACCAAGAAGAAAGTGAGCTTCCCTGTTTGGTAACACTTCACACATGTTGTGATGAATCATTGCTGGGAGAATTAAGCACATCACCATGGAACTCCATTAGGATGGTGCACCTGGAAGTGTGTGCCTAGACCTCATCCCATGCGCCCTTTCCCTTTTCTGATTTATTTTTTTTTACTATGGCAAATTTATTTGCTCACAGTTATGAAGGTCAGAAGTCCAGCTGGCCTCAGCTGGTTTCTCAGCTACAAGTTTCTCCAAGGCAGAAATCAAGGTGTTGATTAGCCAAAGCTCACAACTTAGAGGCTCTGGGAGAGAGTCTGCTTTCAAGCTCATTCAGGTTGTGGGCAGTTCAGTTCCTTGTGATTGTTGGACTAAGGTCCTGTTTCTTTCCTGGCTTTTGGCCAGGAGTCAATTTCAGTTTCTAGTTGCCTCCTACATTCCTTGGTTTGTGGTCTCCTTCAGCTTCAAAGCTGGAAATAGCCAGTCAGGTCCTTCTCATACTTCAGATCCCTCTGACTTTCCCTTCTGCCTCATCTCTTCCTTCTGACTTTCCCTTCTGCCTCCTCTCTTCTCATGGTACACCTATCTGACTCCAGCCCCAGAGTTTTCTTCTGTTAAGGGCTAATGCAACTTTAGATTTAAACTCACCTGGATAATCCAAGATAATCTCCTTAATTTAATGTCTGTGACCTTAATTACACCTTCAAAGTCCCTTTGCCATCTATGGTAACATATTCACAGGTTACAGAGATTAGGATACAGACATCTTTGGGGGACTATCTGCCTATCTATTATAAATAAGCAGCATATAACTTAGAAGTAAATAACTCATTGTTTTCTTACTGGAAGCTTGAACAAGTTTCTCTTTATCCTGGGCATCTCCCTTTGCTGTTTTTAATCTGTTTCCTGTCTCGGTACTAAACTATAACCATAAGTATAACAGCTCCTCTGAGTACTTGTAGTAAATCATCAGGCCTTAGGTTAGAAGTCTTGGGACTTCTAACACAGTATCATAATTCATCTATCCTGCAACTTGTTTTATTATCTCCCCACTACTTTTCAGATTTAACCATGTTGATCAATGTGGTTTTGTTCATTTCTTTTAACCCCTACATATGGTTCCATTGTCTGCATAGTATATATACCATGATTTATCTACTGTCAGATGAGGGTGTTTATAGATACATATATTAAGTGTTAAGCTGTAGGGTGTATGTATTTTCTCACTCTTTTTGGTCTGAATTTTAAGTCAGATCAATTAATTAATTAATCTGAATGGTTCTTAATTTTAATAAAGTCCAATTTATCATTTATCATATCCTTTAAAGTTAGCTTTTCTTAGAATCTAATTTAAGAAATCTTAGTCTACCCACGTCATGAAGATAGTCTGTGTTTTCTTCTAGCGGTTTTATTAATTTCAAACTTAAATCTGTAACGCAATTTGAACTAAATTTTCTGTATTGTGTAAGGTAGGGGGATCAAGATTAATAGTTTCCACTGGTTATCCAGTTGACCCAGTACTATTTATTAAAAAGACTATCCTAGGCCGGGCATGGTGGCTCTCGCTTATAATCCTAACACTCTGGGAGGCCAAAGCGGGAGGATCGCTTGAGGTCAGAAGTTCGAGACCAGCCTGAGCAACAGCGAGACCCCGTCTCTACTAAAATTAGAAAGAAACAATCTGGACAGCTAAAAATATACAGAAAAAATTAGCCAGGCATGGTGGCACATGCCTGTAGTCCCAGCTACTCGGGAGGCTGAGGCAGAAGGACTGCTTGATTCCAGGAGTTTGAGGTTGCTGTGAGCTAGGCTGATGCCACGGCACTCTAGCCTGGGCAACAGAGTGAGGCTCTGTCTCAAAAAAAAAAAAAAAAAAAGACTATCCTTTCCCTCATTGCATTGCAGTATCAACTTGATTCATAGATGAATCAGGTGACCATATATGTGTGGTTAGGTTCTGGATTCTGTATTTTGTTCCGCTGGTCCATCTGGCTATTCCTGTGCCAATACCATACTGTCTTAATTACTCTATCAGTAACAGCATTATAACAAATATTGATATCTGATAGTAGAAGTCTTAAGTTTTCTTTTTCTTATAGGTTGTCTTGGCTATTCTTACTCCTGTGCATTTGCCATATAAATTTTAGAGTCAGTTTATTTGCACCAAAACAAACAAAACCCTTCTGGGATTATGATTGAGACTGTACTGAAATTCTAAATTAATCTGTGAAGAACTGACATCTTTAAAACATTGAACATTCTAATCCATGAACATGGATTTATTCATATATTATCTAATTTTTGTCAATATTTTGTAGTTTACAGAGATTCTTGTAAATCTTTTGTTAGATTTTTTTCAAGGTATCTCATGTCTTTTTATACTATTAAAAAATTTCTTTAAAATTTCACTTTCTATGTTTATTGCTGCCATATAGAAATAAAATTATTTTTTATATTAACTTTGTATCTAATAACTTTGCTAAATACATTTATTAATACTTTGTAGATTGTTTTGAGTTTTTACATATAAAATCAAATTCTCTACAAATAATACCAGCTTTTCAGTTTTTTTTCTTTCTTTCCAATCTCTATACTCTTTATTTTCTTTTCTTCTGCTTTATTTCACTAATTACAACCCACAGTGAAAAGTCAAATAGAAGTGATGATGGTGGGTATCCTGTCTTCCTCTAGAACTCAGGGGGAAATTTTTTGATAATTGACCATTAAGTATGTTTGTTACCATTAAGTATGATGTTTGTTACAGGACTTTTGTATATATTCTTTATCAGATTAAAGAAATTATTTTCTAATCCCATTTTGCTTAAAGTTTGTTTTTTTATCATGAATACACATTTGTTTTTTTGGTTTTTTTTTTTGAGACAGAGTCTCACTCTGCTGCACAGGCTAGAGTGCCGTGGCATCAGCCTAGCTCACAACAACCTCAAACACCTGGCCTCATGCAATCCTCCTGCCTCAGCCTCCAGAGTAGCTGGGACTACAGGCAGCACCAGCATGCCTGGCTAATTTTTATATATATATTTTTAGCTGTCCATATAATTTATTTCTATTTTTAGTAGAGACGGGGTCTCGCTCTTGCTCAGGCTGGTGTCGAACTCCTGAACTCAAACAATCCGCCCATCTCGGCCTCCCAGAATGCTAGGATTACAGGTGTGAGCCACTGCGCCCAGCCAAGGTAATAATTTTCTAGAATATTACCCATATGGTCTAAGTTTTCAAATTTATTTTTTCATATTTTCTTGTGATTTTAAAATCTTTACTGCATTAGTAGTTATACCCTCCTTCTTGCTCTAAATATTATTTTCTTTTTCTATTTTCTCTTCATTCACATTACTAAAGGTTTATATTTTTCTTTTTGCTCCTATTTAATTATTCTTTATTTTCCGTTTCATTTATGACTGTTATTGTCTTTATTTTTCCCTCCCTTCTACAGTCTTTAGATTTTTTTTGTTATTCTTATTCCCCCGTTTTCTCTGAAGTCAGAATGCCTGGGTTCAAACCCTTACTCAGCTATTGACTAGCTAAGTAATCCTGGAAGTGTTGTGCAACTTCTTGTTGTCTGTTTCGGGTCTAAAACATGGGAATAACGACAGTATCTAAACATGGGTCTGTTATCAATTTAAACATTTAAAATGCCTTAGAACAGCAAGTGGCACATAGTAACCACTCAAATGTTAGCTATTATTGGTACTATCATTATTAATAGCAGTACAACTATTATCACCACTATTATTACTGCTAGTATTTTTTAGTTGAATTCAATTAATTTTAAAAAATTTTTTTCTTAATGCTTTTGAGGCAATAAATTTAACTAAATACTAATTCAGATGTATCCTTCACATTTTGGTATGTACAGTATTTATACTACTGTTCAATTCTATAAATTTTGAAATGCCTCCCATTTCATAAATCCCTCCCTTAAGTTATTTAGAATTGATTTTAAATTTTCTAAATATAGGGGTTTTAAAATACTATTCATAATATAAATTTCTTGAAATTTTTTTAAGAATCCCTGTGATCTAGTATCTAGCCTATATCTGTAATTATTTCATGTGTACTTGAAAACTGTTTATTTTCTCTTTATAAGGTATAGGGAATTATATGCATTTATATATATGAATAAACAACATTTTTGCTTCAAAATTTCTGTAGTCTTGTGATTTTTAGTTAGATAGAAATATATTAAAATCTTTCACATTATATAGTTGTTAATTATTACTTGAAATTGTATCAGTTTTTTGTCTTCCTATTTACTGGTTATGTTTTTAAATGATGATTTCTCCTTTTAGTAGGTCATTGTTTTTAATGTTTTCTTTTTTCCTTAAAATCTATCTTTTCATTTGTTAATACTTTACATCACCTTTCCTTTAATTAGTTTTCACCAAGGAGTATCTTTATTTTAATTTGTGGTAAAATGTACATTACATAAAATTTACCATCTTAACCATTTTTTGGTTTTTTTTTTGGTTTTTTTTTGCAGATATTAACCTGAACGTCTTAACCATTTGTAAGCATACAGTTCAGTGGCATTAAGTACATTCCCATTATTGTGTAATCATCACCACCATACAGGTCAGTATCATCTTCCCAAACTGACACTCTGTATCCATTAAACTCTAACTCCTTCTCCCCTCAACTGGACCATAGCAACAACCAATCTACTTTCTGTCTCTATGAATTTGACTATTCTAGGTACTTCACATAAATAGAATCCTACAGGATTTGTCCTTTGTGAACAGTTTATTTCATGTAGCATAATGTATTCAAAGTTCATCCATGTTGTAACATTTATCAACATATCCTTCCTTTTTAAGGCTGAATAGCATTCTATTATATGTTTACATCAAATTTTATCCATTTATCTGTCAATTAACACTTAGGTCGTATTCACATTTTGGGTATTGTGAATAATGCTGCTAGGAATGTGGGTATACAAATATCAGTCCAAGTTTCTGCTTTCAATTCTTCTGGGTATATACCCAGAAGTGAGGAATATCTTATGAGGTCATCTTATTTTCACACTTTCTGTGTGTGTGTGTTTAAGATTTAGATATAAACCCTATACAGCTGGATTTCTTTTTCACCCCACACCCCTGGATTTTCTTTTACTACGCTTTTATCCTCTGTCTTTTAGCAGATAATTATAATCTGTTTATATTTATTGTGGTTAGTATAGTATGTAAACTTATTTCTTTGCTTTTAAAGTTTATATCTTTCTTCTTTGGGTTTTCTTCTTCATTTCTTTCAATATTACCTCCTTTTCCTCCTCTACCCACTATTGGATAAAAGCTGTACACTGCATTTCTATTCTTTTGGCCTTAATTTCTAAACAAACACATTTTAAATATTTTTCTATCAAAATTTGAAAGTATTCAGCATTTCTGTCCTCTTTCTGAACTTTTTTTGTTTTTTGAGCAGAGTGTTGCTCTGTCACCTGGGCTACAGTGCCATGGCATCAGCCTAGCTCACAGCAACCTCAAACTCCTGGGCTCAAGCGATCCTCCTGCCTCAGGCTCCCGAGTAGCTGAGACTACAGGCATGCGCCACCACATCTGGCTAATTTTTTTCTATTTTTAGTAAATACGGGTCTTGTTCTTGCTCAGGCTGGCCTAAACTCCTGAGCTCAAAAGATCCACCCCCCTGGTCTCCCAGAGTGTTAGGATTACAGGCGTGAGCCACTGTATAGGTCAGGACTGTACTCTTGAACATCTTCTTTTATTACCTTTTTTTTTTTTAATTTTTTTATTTAAAGAGATGGTATCTCACGATGTCTCCCAGGCTAGTCTCAAACTCCTAGCTTCAAGTGATCCTTCTGCATCAGGTTCCCAAACTGCTCATTACAGGCATGTGCCTTCATGCCCAGCAATCATTTTTTCCTTTTATTTATTTATTTATTTTTTTTTGAGACAGTCTCGCTCTGTCACCCCAGCTAGAATGCAGTGGTGTCATCATAGCTCACCACAACCTCGAACTCCTGGGCTCAAGCAATCCTCCTCCTTCAGCCTCCTGAGTAGCAGGGACTACAGTCATGTGCCACCACATCCAGCTAATTTTTTCTATTTTTAGTAGAGATGGGGTTTCCCTCTTGCTCATGCTGGTCTCAAACTCCTGATCTCAGGTGATCTCCCACCTCAGCCTCCCCGAGTGCTTGAATTACAGGCATGAGCTACTGCGCCCAGCCCAATAATTTGTTATTGTTTTCACTGTCTTAACAGAAAAATAGTTTTCTTACATCAAAAGCTAATTAAATTTCCCAATACCTTTGGTCAATCTGAGCTCTAGTTTTTTTTGTTTTGTTTTTTTTTTTTTGAGACAGGGTCTTGCTCTGTCACCTGGGCTAGAGTGCAGTGATACTGATCATAGCTCACTGCAACCTCAAACTCCTGGGCTCAGGCAATCCTCCTGCCTCAGCCTCCCAAGTAGCTGGGATTACAGGAGCATACCACCACACCCAGCTACTTTTTTATAGAGACAGGGTCTCACTATGACCCAGGCTGGTCTCGAACTCCTGGCCTCAAGTGATCTTCTGCCTCAGCCTCCCAAGCAGCTAGAACCATAGGAGCATACTACCATGCCCAGCTTGTTTTGTTTCTTGATGACAGAAATATTTGCCATGATTTTAAGCTTATCAATGTAGTTTTAGCTCTTTCTTTTTTATATTTTGTCTACAGTTGTTGTGTGTGAGCAGAATGGATATGTCAAATGTGAACTCACTAAGGCATGTGGACCAGAGGTTGAAAAAGACTTTTAAAAGTTCCATACATAGCCAGTCATAATGGCTCATGCCTGTAATCCCAGCAACTCGGGAGCTGAGGTGAGAGGATCGCTTAGGGCCAGGAGTTCAAGACCAGCCTGGGAAACATAGTGGAACCTTCCATCTCTAAGAAAATGAGAAAACTTAGCTGGGTATGGAGACACACACCTGCAGTCCCAGCTACTCAGGAGGCTGAGGAGGGAAGATCACTTGACCCCAGGAGTTTGAGGTTGCAGTAAGCTACAATGTTCCGCCGCACTCCAGCCTGGGTGACCAAGCAAGACCTCACATATAAAAAAATAAAATAAAATTCAATATATAAAGGAAAATCAGGTACCTTGTTATATAGTAGCTTGCTTCTCCAACATTGTTCAGTAGAATCATTAATAACCACTGTCAAATAAGTGGATCCCTGTTGCTATTCAGAAAAGCCAATATGAGAAGCAGTTTGATCAACAATCACTTCCTACAGTTTGGAGTAACTGCCCTTGTGACTTTCCGTGTGGGGGCTGACATTTGAAGTGAACTGTTTTCTCTATTCAAAGCATCTAAACATATATGTTATATGGTTCTAACTGGCAAACAGCTGGGCCTCCCATGGATTCTCAGTTCCAATTATTTTAGAGGATGTCTATTTCTTTGAAGTATCCCCTAAACTATATTTTGTGTCACCATGTAGCCTACATTCTACAGTTTTAATTAACCCAAATATGCCAAAACATGCCCCAAAATGTTTTAGCCATTTTTGTATGATGTGGTAATACAAAATTAAATTCACAAAAGCATGCACATCTTTATAAATACATCAATATAAATGTGATATTAAGCTATAAGGAAAAAATACTAAATTAAATTTATCAAAAAATTGTGGTGATCATTATATAAAGTCTAAGGAGTCCCCCCATCTAACAGTCAGTGTTTTCAACAAAATTTTCAACTTGTTTCTAACTGTATGTCATTTTGTAGCTACAAAATCAAGTGCTTTTATACTTTATTATCTGTTTAAACATCTACTGTCACTTGCACTGCTGATCTCTTTCTATATACCTCTGGTATCTAGATGAAGTAAAAATCAGATGAAGATATGGACTAAGATTATATCTGTCCTGTTTCCATGATGCAAAAGCAGTCAAACAGGATAGAAAAAAAGATTCCTTCACAAAATCAAATTCTTCCTTCCTAGTCCTACTTTATATTTTCCAAGTATCAACAAAGCCTCATTATGACAATATTGCTCTGCCTCTGACATTGTCAATGTAGTATCTTTTCTCTCAAGACCACAATCTCTTCATTTACCATTTTTCAATATCACTTCTCATTCTGATACTCCTTAGTTGCTAAATTCCATAGTTAATATCTCCCTCTCAAGCTCAGCATAACCTCATGTACCTGCCATGGGTTCTAAATAGGCAAGTCCCTATCATCAATCAATCACATCTATATTTTCACACTACAGAAAAGAGGTCACAAACTCTAATGCCTATGGGCACGAGACAAGCAACATAAATGCATGTACTATGTCAGAATGGGTTTATAAGAAACTGGACAGAACAAGTCTTATTCTAAGGAGAACAATCATGATTAGTTCCCGTGATTTTGTCAAACATTCTGATTTAATAGAACCCAGATACTGAGAATGTGAAATCTCTTTATTTTAAAATATTTCCTTTTTTAAATAGAGACAGAGTCCTGCTCTGTCACTTAGGCTGGAGTGCAGTGGTGTGAGCACAGCTCACTATAACCTCAAACTTCTGGCCTCAAGCCATCCTCCAGCTTCAGCCTCCCAAAGTGCTGCAATTACAGGTGTGAGCCATCATACCTGGCCTATTTCCAATTTTTAAAAATCACTCTGTGGACAAAACTCATATGTTGGCTGGATATGGCCATGGGTCATCAGTTTCCAATTTCTATAAAAGATTACTTTTGTTATTTAACAACGTTTTGGAAACACAGAGATCTATCCTAACTTTAAAATCACATTTTTCAAATTCAATGAAAGCTTAGACATTCCTATAAATCTTAATCTCCAAAAAAAAAAAAAACCAACAAAACAAAACAGGCTTATCCCTCATCTGCTATTCCAAATGTTCTCTTTTACCTATTTTGAATGCTGATAGTGTCTGTTTTGTAATGCTATAACAAAATACCTTAGACTGGGTAATTTATAAACAATAAGAGATTTACTTGGCTTACAGTTCTGGAGGCTGGGCAGGCAGTCCAAGATCAAGGGGCCACATCTAATGAGGGCCATCTTGGTGAGTCATAACATGGTGGAAAGCATCATATGGTAAAAGAGAGTGCACATGGGATGCAGGGGTGGGGATTAGGGTGGGGAGATAGGAAAAGAAAGAGGGATGGGGGAAGGAGAGGGAAAGGGGGGAGGGAAGGGGACAGAGAGGGGGAGGAGGAGGGAGAAGGAAAGAAAAAGGGAGGAAAGGGGGCCAAACTCATCTTTTATAAGGACACTGCTACTGCACACAAACCTACTTCCTTGAAAACAGCATTAATTCATTCATGAGGGCAGAGTCTTCATGACCTAATCACCTCTTATAGGTCCCACTTCTCAACACTGTTGAATTAGGGATTAGGCCGGGCGCAGTGGCTCACGCCTGTAATCCTAGCCCTCTGGGAGGCCGAGACGGGTGGATCGCTTGAGGTTGGGAGTTCGAGACCACCCTGAGCGAGACCCCGTCTCTACTAAAAATAGAAATAAAAAAATTATCTGGACAACTAAAAATATATATAGAAAAAATTAGCCGGGCATGGTGGCGCATACCTGTAGTCCCAGCTACTCGGGAGGCTGAGGCAGTAGGATTGCTTGAGCCCAGGAGTTTGAGGTTGCTGTGAGCTAGGCTAACGCCACGGCACTCACTCTAGCCCGGGCAACAAAGTGAGACTCTGTCCCAAAAAAAAAAACGTTTCCAACACATGAATTTTGGGGCACACATTCAAACCATAACAGATAGAGATATAACATTAACAATTTAAATCACAGAGGAAAAAAATGTCCTTTATGATTCTTTTTTGTTTTGAGACAGAGTCGCGCTCTGGTCCCCAGGCTAGAGTGCCATGGCATCAGCCTAACTCACAGCAACCTCAAACTCCTGGGCTCAAGCAATCCTTCTGCCTCAGCCTCCAGAGTAGCTGGGACTACAGGCATGCGCCACCATGCCCAGCTAATTTTTTCTATATATTTTTAGTTGTCCAGATAATTTCTCTCTATTTTTTAGTAGAGACGGGGTCTCGCTCTTGCTTAGGCTGGTCTCAAACTCCTGAGCTCCAACAATCCACCCGCCTTGGCCTCCCAGAGTGCTAGGATTACAGGAGTGAGCCACCACACCTGGCCCTTAATGATTATTGATGAAGAACAAAATCAGAATAAAATGGCAAAATATTCTTAAAAGACAAAAGATACAGAAATACATAAAAACTTAAAGTACACTACCAAACAACAGAGGAAAAATTATAGTTATAAATGCACAATGTTTTGCACAGCAGTCATTCAATAAAAGTTTAAGTGAATATATTAGTAAGGAAAAAAGTGTTAACAATTAAGTATTGGCCGGGCGCAGTAGCTCACGCCTGTAATCCTAGCACTCTGGGAGGCCCAGGTGGGTGGATCGCTCAAAGTCAGCCTGAGCAAGAGCGAGACCCCACCATCTCTACTAAAAATAGAAAGAAATTATCTGGCCGACTAAAAATATATGTAGAAAAAATTAGCTGGGCATGGTGACACATGCCTGTAGTCCCAGCTACTCAGGAGGCTGAGGCAGGAGGATCACTTGAGCCCAGGAGTTCGAGGTTGCTGTGAGCTAGGCTGATGCCACGGCACTCTAGCACAGGCAAGAGAGTGAGACTCTGTCTCAAAAAAAAAAAAAAAAAAAAAAATTAAGTATCTACCTAAAAACTTCAAAAAGGAATAAAATGACAACTTGCAAGTAGCAAAGAATAAAGTATAAAACAGACTGAAAACTAGCAAAGTTAGTAGTTGAGTTTGTGAAACACAAAGTAAACAATTGATAAACTATAATTTTTAAAAAAGGAGATACTGTAAAAATTTCAGCACTAAGAATTCTAGGATAAAGAAATTAAAAATGGGAAAATTCTCATATATTAATATAATTAATGACCAAGTAAACAATTTGATTATATGACTACATACAGAAATACAAAATTCCAAAATTGATGGAATAATAAATGCTTACTATGTCCATATGAGGCTGGGAAAACAAAAAATAGTAAGACACATATCCTGCCCTCATGCTGTTACCACTGTAATACAGAAGACAGATACATAACTAGTTAATTACAGAATAATGTGGCATATACACTAATGAAAGTATGATCAATAGACTGAAGTAATATAAGAGGTTGATTGACTTGGTCAAGATAGTATGGATATGAGGAAGGACTTTATCAAATAGGCAACAGCAAAGCAGGGTTTTAAAGAACGACTAGGAGTTTGCTAGAAACAGAACAAGGAAATATTAAATAATTTTTCCAAAACTTCGAAGTATAGAGGAAGTGTTATACACCTCCTCTATACTTTGCTGTGATACAGCTAAAAAGAGCAGTAAACTGCAAAGTAATAGTCCTGGTTGTTCCACTATTTACCTCAAGAAAATTAAATCTCTCTGGATCTAATTTTTCTCATCTGTGAAATGAGAGATCATATTAGAACAGAGTCTCAATATTTAACATACATATATAAATAAGGTCTAAGGCAGGACATTAGACTATCTCTAAAGGTTCCTTTTATCTCAAAAGTTTATTTCAAATAATTCTCCTGCTATATTGAAATTAATGAGACAAATGACAGTCATATAAAAATTTGACAAAGATAAAACCAAAAAAGAAAGTTATAAAGCAAAAAAAAAGAAGAAAATTATACGGCAAAACTGCACTTAAAAATGAATTTTCATTTTGACAAAATAGTGTTTACCCTCTGGAAAACAAGGCTGTATAAACACAAGAATACTATTAATAATGATGTATTTCTGCACATAAATAGGAATGATGGTAAAAACCATAAATGTATAGATTCCAAGAGGTCATTTAACAAAATTCAACTTTTTAAAAATTTAAAACCTTAAAACATTTTGGTATGTAAAGCTTAAAAAAAACAAATTTAACCCCAAGAGCCAATGTTATGCTTAATGAACAAGCACTATAATTTAAAATTTTAAACGGTTCTAGAAATGCTGGTGAGAGTAATTTGAGTCAAATATTGTTTAAAAAATTACATAAAATCACTTCTACAATTGACAAGATAGTACAGCTTTTAAAATCCTTGTAAAAAAGGATTTCATGGACATAAACAAGTAGTACAAAGTTTGCAAGAAATGAGAAATACCAAAACGTGAATTATATTTTAAATAACAGTGATATGAAACTTGAAAATACAATGAAAAAAAAAAACACTCCATTTTTAAATAATGAGAAAAAAGTAGTAAGTACTTGGACATCAATTGAATTTGGAAGGTCAGATATTTATTCAGAGAAAAGTATAAGACTGTAATGAACCAAATAAGCAAGAATAAATGGAGACTTAGATGAAAAGATACTTGATAGTAAATAATATAATACCTAATTTAATATGTAGATTTAATTCAAAACAAATTAAGGTTTCTGAAAACTAGTTATAGAATATAATAAACTGAAAGTAAAATTTGCTTGAAAGAACAAAGAAAAAAAGGTTTTTAAAACTTTAAGGTAGGTTCAAATTATTATAAAGCAGTAGTTTTTAAACCAATATGCTAGGGATAAAGATAAGAATTGGCAAAAATGGAAATTCTGGAGATAAGTTAAAAATAGTGAAATAATTTAATGTATGTGCAACAAACCAGAAGTAATATCACCAAAGGAAAAATAAAAAAATTAATAAGAATTCTAGGACAAAGAATATCAATATAGAGAAAAATTAATTTGGATCACTATAAATTCCAGACAGGTTAAACAACCAATTAGTAAAAAGCATCAAAGAAAATTGAATAGTATATTTATGCCCAGATGGAGGACAGATGATTTTCTATTAAAAAAATACATGGAGGCTGGGTGAGGTGGCTCATGCCTGTAATCCTAGCACTCTGGGAGGCTGAGGTGGGAGGATTGCTCGAGGTCAGGAGTTCAAGACCAGCTTGAGCAAGACCGAGACCCCGTCTCTACTGAAAATAGAAAGAACTGATCTGGACAGCTAAAAATATATATAGAGAAAAAAAAATTAGCCGGGCATGGTGGCGCATGCCTATAGACCCAGCTACTTAGGAGGCTGAGGCAGGAAGATCCCTTGAGCCTAGGAGTTTGAGGTTGCTGTGAGCTAGGCTGATGCCACAGCACTCTAGCCTGGGCAATAGAGTGAGACTCTGTCTCAAAAAAAAAAAAAAAAAAAATGCATGGAGACTGTCATAAAAGTCAAGATAGATACGCTTGAAATATATACAATTAAAAGCCTTTTGTATCAAATTCAGCAAAATTACAGGATATGAGATAAGCACACAAAAATCAGTCATGTTTCTTCTATGCACCAGCAATAAAAATGTGAAAACAAAATTAAGAAAATAATTTCATTTACAATAAAATCAAAATAAGAAATTGCTTAGAAATAAATTTAATCAAGGCAGTGTGAGACCTGTACACTGAAAACATTGAAACATTGCTGAAAGAAATTAAAAATGATGTAAGTAAATGGAAAGACATCCCATATTCATAGATTGACAGACTTAATATTGTTAAGATGGTAATACTTTCCAAATTGATCTCCAGATTCAATGCAATTCCTTTTAAAATCCCAACCGACCTTTTAGTAGAAATGAAAAAGCAGATCTTGAAATTCACATAAAATCACAAAGGATTGTGAATAGCTAAAATAATCTTAAAGAAAAACAAAGTTGGAGAACTCATACTTCCTGTTTGAAAACTTACTATAATCAAAACAGTGTGATACTGGAATAAGGATAGACATATAGACCAATGGAACAGAATTGATAATCCAGAAATAAACCCATACATCTGTGGTCAGTAGATTTTTCACAAGGATACCAAGACTATTCAATAGGGAAAGAAGAGACTTTTCAACAAATGGTGCTGGGACAACTGTGGTCAGTAGATTTTTGACAAGGATACCAAGACTATTCAATAGGGAAAGAAGAGACTTTTCAACAAATGGTGCTGGGAAAACTGGATATCCACACACAAAAGGATGAAGTTAGACCTTACCTTATACCATATACAAAAATTAACTTAAAATGGATCAAAGCCTTAACTGTAACAGCCTAACCTATAAAACTCTTAGAAGAAGTCAGGGGAAAGTCTTCATGACCATGATTTTAGGAATGGTTTCTTAGATATGGCACAAAGCATGAGCAACAACAAAAAAACAGATAATCTGGACTTCTTCAAAATTACAAACTTTCGTGCACCAAAGGACACTACAAAGAAAGTGATAAGATGACTCACAGAATGGGCAAAAATATTTGTGAATCATATACCTGATAAGGGTCTAGTATTGAGAATATACAAAGAACTCTCATAACTCAACAACAACAAATAACTCAATTAAAAAATGTGCAAATGGGGCCGGGTGAGGTGGCTCACACCTGTAATCCTAGCACTCTGGGAGGCTGAGGTGGGAGTATAGCTCAAGGTCAGGAGTTCAAGACCAGCCTGAGCAAGAACGAGACCTGGTCTCTACTAAAAGTAGAAAGAAATTATCTGGACAACTAAAAATATATGTAGAAAAAATTAGTTGGGCATGGTGGCGTGTGCCTGTAGTCCCAGCTACTCAAGAGGCTGAGACAAGAAGATCGCTTGAGCCCGGGAGTTTGAGGTTGTTGTGAGCAAGGCTGACGCCACAGCACTCTAGCCTGGGCAACAGAGTGAGACTCTGTCTCAAAAAAAAAAAAAAAAATGTGCAAATGGCTGGGTGCAGGGGCTCGAGCCTGTAAACATTTTGGGAGGCCAATACAGGAAGATTGCTTGAGGCCAGGAGTTTGAGACCAGCCTGGGCAACACAGTAAGACCCTGTCTCTATAAAAAATTTTAAAAAATTAGCTGTGTGGTGGTACATGCCTGTAGTCCTAACTACAGGGGAAGCTAAGGCAGGAGGATTGCTTGAGCCCACAAGTTTGAGACTGCAGTGAACTACCATAGCACAACGGCACTCCATCTCTTAATAAAAAAAAAAAAAATACACAAATGACCAAAAATTACATAAAAAGAAGCTCAATGTCATTTGTCATTAGGGAAATGCAAACCAAAACCACAATGCAAACCAATACCAACTCACATCCACTAGGATGGCAATGTTAGAAGGAAGGAAGGAAGGAAGGAAGATAATAAGTGTTGAAAAGGATGTGGAGAAACTGGAATTCTCATGCATTGCTGGTGGGAATGTAAAATGGTGCAGCTGTTGTGGAAAACAGTTTGGCAGTTCCTCAAAAAGTAAAACGTAGAATTACCATATGACAGCAATTCCACATCAAGGTATATATCCAAAAGACCTGAAAACAGGTGTTCAACAAAAACTTGTACATGAATGTTCACAGCAGCACTATTCACAATAGCCAAAATGTAGAGAAAACCCGTATGTGCATCAACAGATGAATAGTGTACCCATACAAAATATACCCACACAACTGAGAATTACCCACCATAAAAAGAAATAAAATATTGATACATGCTATCCTCTGGCTGAACTTTGAAAAAATTATACTAAAAAAGAAGCTAGACACAAAAGGCCACATTTGTATGATTCCATTTATATGAAATACACAGAATAGGTGATCCCATAGACATGGAGAAAGAAAGCAGATTAGTGGTTGCCAGGTGCTGTGAGCAGCAAAGGGAGTAACTGTTTAATGGGTACAGAGTTTTCTTTTGGAGCGATGAAAATGTCCTGGAACTAGATAGGAGTGATGGTTATACTACATTGTGAATGCACTGAATGCTACTTCGGTGAATTTTATATGTATTTTACCACAACAAAAAATTATTTTTAATTTAAAAAACTTTTGTATGATAAAACATAATAAAGTCTCCTATCAGGAAAGACAATAGGTAAGGAAAACTGTGATTAAAGTAACTTACAAAAGGTTAGCATCTGAATTATTTACAAAGACTTGATACAAACATACAGAAACAATCTACAAAGTTCTCAGGTTAAGTGATCAAAACTGATGCACAGATTATATACCAATAAATAATTATAATAAAATTCCTCACATAAAAATAGGTTGCCACAAAGTAAATGCTAATTAAAACCTATCTAAGAAAACACTGTATTCTAAATATCTTATAAAAGAGATAAAAATCAATGTGCCCAGGCTACAGGGAAATAATAAACTTAAACATCTCCAGTGACACTATAAACCTGTTCTAGAGAACAACCTGACAATATGTAACAAGAGCTATAAAGCTAGTCAAGTGCTTTGACCCAATAATTTCATTCTGAGGGCTATACTTCTAAAGGAACACCCAAAGTAGGAGGAATAGGAAGCAATTAAAAAAAAAAGATGGGCCAGGCGCGGTGGCTAACGCCTGTAATCCTAGCACTCTGGGAGGCCGAGGCGGGTGGATCGCTCGAGGTCAGGAGTTCAAGACCAGCCTGAGCAAGAGCGGGACCCCGTCTCTACTAAAGATAGAAAGAGGTTATATGGACATCTAAAACTATATATATAAAAAAAAAAAATTAGCCGGGCATGGTGGCACATGCCTGTAGTCCCAGCTAGCTACTCGGGAGGCTGAGGCAGAAGGATTGCTTGAGCCCAGGAGTTTGAGGTTGCTGTGAGCTAGGCTGACGCCACGGCACTCTGCCCAGGGTGACAGAGCAAGACTCTGTCTCAAAAAAAAAAAAAAAAAAAAAAAAGATGGTCACAGTCATGACATCTACAATGAGAAAATACAAAATAATCTAAACAATCAATAAGATAGTCCTAAGTGAATTATTATTATTGCCTAGCACAATGGAATATATGTATATATTAAAACTCAATAGGCTCTTTTCAAAATAAATTGTAGAGAGTAACAATTTCCCGGTAACTACTTCTAATCACTTTCTTTACTCAAAGATCAGTTTAAAAAACACAGGGTAAGGCAACAATAAAAAAATTATGGGATAAATATGTTCATTTATTTTTTTATTTTTGAGACAAGGTCTTGTTCTGTTGCCTAGGCTGGAGAGCAGTGGCATGATCATAGTTCACTGTAACCTTGAACTCCTGGGCTCAAGCAATCCTCCTGCCTCAGCCTCCTAAGTAGCTAGGACTACTAGCTAGTCCTACCACTAACTAGGACTATTAGCTGCCACCATGCCCAGCTAATTTTTTTAATTTTTATTTTTTGTAGAGATAGGTAGGGTCTTACTATGTTGCCCAAATTTGTCTCGAACTCCTGGCCTCAAGCAATTCTCCCACCTCAGCCTCCCAAAGTGCCTGGATTACAGGTATAAGCCACCACACCCAGCCTAAGATATTTTATTTGTTATGTTCTTATTGTATACCTTTTCTTATTGAGATGTAAATTGTCAGGCCAATCTCCCAATTTAATTGAGGAAACATTTTTTCACTATATTTAAAATGTTAGCTACATTCTTGTAAATAAAAATGTTTTTCATACAATACCTTGGTCAAGATATGCTTTAAAATATCAAGGAAGGGGGCCAGGCGCAGTGGCTCACACCTGTAATCCTAGCCCTCTGGGAGGCCGAGGCAGGAGGATCGCTCGAAGTCAGGAGTTCGAGACCAGCCTGAGCAAGAGCAAGACCCCTTCTCTACTAAAAATAGAAAGAAATTGTATGAACAACTAAAAATATATATAGAAAAAAAATTAGCCAGGCATGGTGGCACATGCCTGTAGTCCCAGCTACTCAGGAGGCTGAGGCAGAAGGATTGCTTGAGCCCAGGAGTGTGAGGTTGCTGTGAGCTAGGCTGACGCCATGGCACTCTAGCCTGGGCAACAGAGCAAGACTCTGTCTCAAAAAATAAAATAAAATAAAAATATCTGTGTTCTTAGAATAAAGTAAGCAGTAAAAAAGAAAAAAAGAAAAAAAATATCAAGGAAGAAAAGCCAATTAAATGTATATAAACTATATATTCACAAATATGTAGAAATGTGAATAACTGTTGTGAGGACCAACAAAAATACCTTGAATAAATTGACAAATGTGACATTGTCCAGTTCTTTGTCTACAAACAACTTGTGTACAAATAACTGCCTAAACACTACTCTGAGCAGTTGCTACCACAGAAGCCATCATAAAAACCAAACAAAGACAAACTGGAGCTTTTAGAGATCCTATCTATTCAGAGGTGAAGGTGGAAAGAAGCCATGAAAAGCAGAACCAGTGAGAAACACAGTTTAGGGGAGCCGATCTAAGGAACACTCTCCTGCCCCAAATTCTCTCTACTACCAAAATTTTTTCTTATACTTCCTAAGACCTAAATGAGGCAAACTACAATTGGAGTGTATGGAGGAGGAAGTGGTATTGAACCTTCCACTATAGCAGTTTCTCCAGGGTATGTTTCTCCCAGAATGCTCCATTTTTCAAAACTATATATCTTCCCTCCCTTCTAATCAAGTTTTCATTCATTAGCCTACTAAAATATATCTTCTCTCATTTCTCCAAGGAAGTTTAGTCATAACATTTCTTAAAAAAATGAACTCACCTGAAATTTATTAGTTAACATTGAGAGCATGAGAAGCTTTTTCAAGTTTTCTTTAAAATAGTATCTATCCATTTAAAACCTGCTTTTCTTTTAAATTCTAACACTTTCATATCTTCTTTTTACATACACATAACTTCACTACACATTCATTAGGTAGAGATTATAATAATGAAGACCTTAATTCATATTTTACTTAACGAAATCTTTTTTGCATAATATTCATCAATTGATTCTTACTTTGCTTCAATTTATGGAAATCACTGACTCTATCCTTGGTAGCCTGCTTTAGTGTATCTGTTTGAATTCTGGGTTCACTCTCCAAGTTTGAGCCTGGAATTAAACGCTGAAGAGGACTGGAAGGGTTCTGTTTTGAAGTACCAGGGTTTCCATTGTGGTTTATGTGTGAATCTGTGGCATAAAAACATCAAATTAAAAGAATGTTAATTCTTTGACAGAGGATTTTCACAAGACCTGCTTTAGAAAAGCTAAGACACACTGTTGTCTAACACTGGGCAGTCACATAGCTTTTTTCATTTAAGCTTTATTCTAATTTCTTTAATCAAATCTTATAACCAATGTGATTTTAGCTGTGAGAAGTTTACTAATTCTCAGGTAAGTATCTCTACTAATGATTATAAACCTATTCACCAAAAATATATAGTAGAAACCCAAAGATTAATATTTCAATGATACCCGTATCTTTTCCCCCCTCCAAATTCCATACTGCTGTCAGAAATCTCCAAAATCTAGTAAGGCTTTTGAAATTTCTAATCTCTAAGTCATCTTCATCTATATAGTGACTCACAGTTGTTGACTCTTGATTCTTCCATAGCAGTATCTCCTGTATATAACCTCTCCTTCTCCCACCTCCCTTTCTTTCCCCATCAAAGTCTTGATGTAGATCCTTATTACAATGAATTTTGGATTCAGAAACTCCTATGCCACTCTGATTCCTATATCTTTCCCTTCCATCATCTCCCTTAAGCAGCACCCTTAAATTATATCGATTCTCAGTTTAAAGGAACATTTCTATAAAATCAAATAGGCATTCAGTAGGAAACAAATACATTCATAAATATGAAGTAAGGAATTTAATATAGGGGGGCAAAGTAATTTATAGAAGGCCTCCATGAAATAAATTTGAACACATTTTGAAGAAGGTACATCTATATAGCCTAGTGAAGATGAAAAGAAATCTAGTCCAGAGTGGCAAACAAATAATTTTTCTGCTTTTTAGAAAAAGACTGTTAACAATCCATTAGACAAAGTGCAATTTTAGATGATTATTTCTCCCTGAGATTTTATCAGTAATTAAAAAATGTGTAACATTAACTCAAAGAATGAATGCTATGTCACTATGCTGCTAAATGACATGTTTTATTCACTGTATAATATATAATAGTACATGACCAGTAAATTGGTTTTCCCATGAAATTCTAAAATAAGACCTCATACCTGGAGCCATATTTGGGGAGAGAGGTTGTCCAGTTGGAAGATAGGAGATTGCTTGATGACTTTCATGTTGAGAAACTGAAATAGGGGGCTTCTTTAAAGCTACAAGAAAAAAAATAAACCCATATGATTCTCATCATCTTACTGATATTATAATTTCTAAAAACCAACTGCGATGAATCTATTTACTTTGCATTAATTAATTCTATGTTTATTCTATTTTATAATCCTTATAGTTGGTATATTGACAAAATGATACATTGTACTATCCATTACAGGTTTTACTAACCAATAAATCTCACAAGAATATAAACTCCATGACAGTAAAAACTCTTGTCTTGTTCACCACTGTATCCCTAACATCTAGAATAGTGCCTGACACATAAGAGGAGCTCGATGAAGATTTACTGAATGAATAAATAAATGAATCTCTTCAGATACGATGATTTCCAATAGTGAGACCTCTTTAGATAGTACTAATAAAAATTGACATTTACAGATCAGGTAAGGCCTTAAGAATATGCTATTATTAGTTGCTTAGGTTTTAAATAAAACCTAAATATGACTAATTCAACAAGTTGAGATTTTATTTTGAAGATGGAAAATTTAAGTTGTGTGCAAAGGGCTTTACTAACAAAGATGCACATACTTATAGCTGAAGTTTTCTTTTCTCTTAACAAATAAAGGGAACAGGGAAAAAGATGATTTTTCACCTACTACTACTTACTCCACTCTATCCTCGGCAGCTTAACATGACAGAAAGGCAGATAGCAAAGAAGGAAACTAGAGAGAAGAAAAACAGATAAAAAGAAAAAAAAATAGAAAGCCTCAGCTATAAGATATGGTTAGTGCCATGCTTTATTCCTCTAAGACTTTGGTGTAAGTAAGTAAGTAAATAAATAAATAAATAAAATTTTAAAAAGACTTTGGTGTGGAAGAGACAATGCTATGTGTTCCCATTTCATTATATTTTTCCTGGGCACAGGAAAAGATCAACCTTCTTCTGTGGTTAGGGGCCAAGGGCCCTTGCTTTTGACCTTGAGGATATAGGTGAAACTGAATGTGCCATTTCTAAGTCTGGCAATAAAATCTATGCAAATCACCTACAGTCTCTCTTCCCTTTCTGCCACAACTTAGGAGGCTACATACGAAGATGGTGGCATCATATGATAAAAGTGGTCACTGCTTGGAGAAGAGCTGCAAAGAGAGCCACCCAACCTGCATCAGACAGTAAGATGAACAATAAATAAACCTTTATTGTTTTAAGCCACTGCAATTTGAGAGTTGTCTGTTAATATATCACAGAATAGTTAATCCTAACTAATATACACACTTGGGTTATTTTTATAATCCTCAAAGTTTATTTCAATATTTCATTTATTATTACACAGTTTTCTAAACTTAAGGACCCAAGAATTTTAAAATTCACCCTAAGCACATCACTCAAACTTACAGAAATCTTACTATGTTACCATTGCCTTGTCCCTATTGCCATCTGCAATATCCAACACCCATTTTTGCACATAGAACAGCTAAATAACAATAATCAACTAACATGTTAAAAGAGGAAAACTTTGCCAAATTTAACAATACAATTTTGACTTGCTAAGAGACTCTGAGGACACTAAGCAGCTGGCAGATATAGCTGGAAAGAGAAATCAGTCACAATCCACAAATTTGTTGATCACTATTGGACCTTAGCAGGCCCTTGCACAAAACAAACCAGACAACAAAGAGAGGTGCCTCCATTACAAAACAGTGATATTACAAAAAAGTGATCATTCATGGTCTTAGATTTATAATATAATAATAACCTGAGCCTCTTGCTCAAGAACTAGGTTACTACCTGAGGCAAAAGTATGATTTTAGATAGAAAAAAGCTGGATTAAAAATGGCCTTAATAAAAGTTTGGAACTGATATAGCAGCAATAGAGTAGCACAATGGAGTCCTCATATGTTTAAAAATATACTTTTAAATGTAACGTATAAATACTTTTGTTTCTATGCTTTTACTTTCCATTTTGTTTACTTTCCATTTTGGTTTCCTTAAAAAATTCCTTTTAACAAACTACAGCCTTGTTTTGTTGAACTAAGGAGAAAGGTGATTTATTTATATGTAGGATAGGATAGTTAGAGGATTTCACAGAGGCCAGAAGTAATGGTTATAGTTAATGATACTCAAACAAATGAAGAACTAGAAAAATGCTAGTGGACTTGGAGACAATGAGGAGTTAGTACTCCAAAACTAGAGTCACCCTCTAGGCTGGGCGTAGTGGCTCACGCCTGTAATCCTAGCCCTCTGGGAGGCCAAGGCGGGTGGATCACTCAAGGTCAGGAGTTCGAGACCAGCCTGAGCGAGACCCCGTCTCTACTAAAAATAGAAAGAAATTATCTGGCCAACTAAAAATATATATAGAAAAAAATTAGCCGGGCATGGTGGTGCATGCCTGTAGTCCCAGCTACTCGGGAGGCTGAGGCAGTAGGATCGCTTAAGCCCAGGAGTTTGAGGTTGCTGTGAGCTAGGCTGACGCCACGGCACTCACTCTAGCCTGGGCAACAAAGTAAGACTTTGTCTCAAAAAAAAAAAACAAAACAAAAAAACTAGTTAGGTTCTATGGCTTTGGAAACTGAGAAGGTGAAACATAATGCTAATCCTAGGTACATGCTCTACCCCTTAACTATTGCAGAACTATATTTTAAGACAGTTCAGCACTGCTTTGCTGTAATTTCTAGCATAGTCCCAGCTATCTTAAACAAAACTGTCAATAACATATGAGTCTACTTTAACATTGTAAGGATGTGTTCTTTTCTTTGCGTCCTCTTTGGGATTACTGCCTCTATAGCCAATAGGACACCACATATACACTAGAACTTGCACTGACATTAAGAATTTTGGCATAAACTACTTCAGGGAGAAAAGACAATACTCAGGAAATGGAATAGCAAGGAGATAACAAATAAGGTTATAATGATATGAAATAACCATAATAGTAACAACAGCAGCTAAGATTTATACAGTGCTTGCAATGTGCCAGGCACTGTTTTAAGTGCTTTATATTTAAATGTCACAATCCTATGTGGTTGGAATTGTTATTATCCTATTTTATAAATAAGGATAAAGGCAAATAAATGGTTACATGCTTGTTAAAAGATAGAGCCAAGGATCTGAATCTAGGCAATTTGACTCCAGAGATCATTGCCTCACCACCAAAGGTAGCCTGAGAATTCAACCACACACATTTACTGGGCCCCTGCTATATGCAAGGCAGCATATAGGAAGCTCAAGGTACAAAGATATGACATGGCTTTCCTTTGTGTTTGTATCTGACTGATGACACCTCAAAGTGTCCTTTAACCAGTTACTGTATCAAAGTAATCTTTATACCCAAAATACTTTTCCAAATTAAGGATAATTATTATGAAAAATATAAGCAAAGCACCAATAGTTTAAAGAGGCTCAAAAATTAATCCATAGGAAGGCCTCTAATATGCCATGACAATGTAGACAAAGTCTACAGATACAGATGTTTAAATTTACGTGAACTGTATATATATTTTTAGTGTTTTTACCACTTCCAAACTATAATGATGCAATCATTATGTGAGTTAACATGGCAAGTTCATATGGTAAAATCAGATATGAATTTGTTGGCATCTCATCAAAAGCAGCATTATTCATGCTTTTTAATTCTAATAAAATGGTTGTGCACTTTTTTGAAATTAATGAAGCAGAAGAGCCAAGACAGGATTTTTGTCCTGCTGGAGCGATGCATGTATGAAAGACATTTGAAAACCTCTGTCTGATAAGGACAATATTCCTAATAATGGTCAAGACAAGATCTTTTGTATTCCTATTTCATTTTATCCTAACTCTGGAATTTTCTGGTGGCCAAATAATAAATTATGACCAATGAGAAAATAAGCTGAGACATTACACATTTAGACTAGTGATGATAAAAAACTAACTTGAAAACTATGTGGAAATGAGTAACAAAGGTTAAAAATTATGTATTTAAATGTAAACAATATATTTTTGTAGACATATCACATGAAAATAAATGCATACAAGCAGGTAACCAACCCTTGCTCATGTATCTGAATAGAGTGCTTGTATATACCAGAAACCTGCAGAACTATCCTTGGCAAAACTTTCGGGATAGTGTAAAAAGTAAATAGGGGCAATGTAAAGAGATTAATGAGCCTAAAATTCAGTGAGTTTAGGACTAGAGTAAGTGCTACAAAAATTCAAAAGCATAATACATAGTCCCTGTTCCGAACATTTCTTTAATGTCTAAGTCAGTGGTTATTAAACTTTATATAAATCAAAACCACTAGGAGAGCTTCTTAACACAGAAACTGCTGGGCTTCATCCCCCAAAATTTCTGATTTAGGAGGCCTGGAATAGGACCTAAGAATCTGCATTTCTAATAAGTTCCTGGGTAATGGTGATAACTGCTGGTCCAGAGATCACACTTTAAGAATCACTGGAGGGCCGGGCACAGTGGCTCACGCCTGTAATCCTAGCACTCTGGGAGGCCAAGGCGGGTGGATCGCTCTTGAGGTCAGGAGTTCGAGACCAGCCTCAGCAAGAGCGAGACCCCATCTCTACTAAAAATAGAAAGAAATTATCTGACCAACTAAAAATATATATAGAAAAAATTAGCCGGGCATGGTGGCGCATGCCTGTAGTCCCAGCTACTCGGGAGGCTGAGGCAGTAAAGATCGCTTGAGCCCAGGAGTTTGAGGTTGCTGTGAGCTAGGCTGACACCACGGCACTCACTCTAGCCGGGCAACAGAGCGAGACTCTGTCTCAAAAAAAAAAAAAAAAAGAATCACTGGATTACTTTATTGCCTTATAAACAAATCTTGCTCATTCTAACTCTATTATTTTCAAATTCATGTTATTACTTTTGCCCTTATCTTTATTTTAGGGGAATATGCTATGAAATTGAAACCTACAAGAATATAGACATAAAAGAACTTGAGAAGATAACAAAATTATGCAAATGAAAGGACTAATACTTCATTGGTTTGGACCTCAAACAGCAATTTCAGTCATGCACAACTAGCTATAATCACGGAAGTAATTACTGAGATTGAAAAGGAATAAAAACAACCAAGAACAGCAAAGATGTGCTGTTACTTCTAATTTTTCCACAATAATAAATTGGAGGCAGCAGGGAGGGGTACCATAATAGCCAAGAAACATAGAAATGGCAAGAAAAACAAAAGACGTGAAGAAAAAAAAAACAAATGGGATTAAGATAGTTGCAAGTGGGATCAGGACTTCAAGTGAAAATGGGTAAGAAGCAGACACATTAATGAAGAAAGAGATATACTATGAACAGAAGTGGCCATAAAAGAAGAAAAACAAAAAATAGTGAATAAACTATCCAAAGGTGTGGGGTAATTCACTGAAAGGACAAGCCAAGCCCTAAAATCTAAATAACTCCTGTATGGATACTACTATGCCACATTCAACACAGCAATCTGGGCACATTTAGTATGAAAGAAAAGAGCCATGTATACTTTTCATAAACATAAATGACTCTAACACAGCACAACTGCCATGAGCAATAACCCTCAGTCATCAAGATTCAAATATGACTGACTCTTATCAAGGCAGAAAAGAAGCATTTTCATATGTTTTAGCAAAAAATTTTCATAAAAGTTGTATTCAAAAAGTTTTAGCAATTAATGGGTAATTAACTAGAAATATCAATCATCTAGATATTTGTGGCTCTTCCAAGTGTTACCCAAAAAGAGAATGAGGTCACATGAAAAATGTGATCACTTTAGTTGAATTCTCTAATAATTTTTACTTACCACTGGGAGGATCATCCATTTTTGCTAGGTCATTCTCTTCTATTCCGGGCATCCCTGCATCACCACCTCGTTTGACTTGTTCTGCCCAATTAACAAAAAGATGTAATTCTATATTTTTTCCCACATAAACTGAAAATGTTTAGAAACAATCAGTTTCTAAAGCAATAGGCTACATTAACTGAACATATTTATATCTTGAAATTTGAAACAATGCAGATATCTAGTCATATCTGAACTACAATCCAAATAATTTTCTTTATGATTAAAAATGTTCACTTCAAAATGGGAAGAAAAAGTCAATATCCTATTAACACAAAATAAAATAATAACAATACCTTTGCCATGTGGAATATGATTGCTTGAGGGTTCTTCATTCTTATCACTCTCAGCTACTTTTGGAATATTTTTAGGTACTACTTGATCATTTACACCCAAGTCTTTTCCATTATTTGATTGAATCTTGTGGGCCTCTTGCTGTCAGATAAAGATTTAGGAACAGTAAATATTTTTCAGTTCAAACTGTTAAACCATTGACACAACTATTAAATGTTCTGAAATAGTTCATCTTTTAAAACACATATCATAGATTCACATTCTGAACACTTGGTTCCTTCTATACCACAGTTCTGTCAAATTCTGAACATTTAGAGATGTGAGATATAATAATATTTTCTGTTCAGTTTTTATACTTGATATAAAGTCAAGGAATTAACTAACACTTGAAAGTTTCTCATTAGAGTAAATAGCCTAAAATGTTAGGCAGTTAATTCTCTTTGGCTATGCTGAGGGAGTGATTCTGCAAGACAGCCTGCTGAACACCGTGGGTTGCTGTGGTGGCCTACAGAGTCAAGCAAAACTGTCCTGGGTGTTTTAGCAGGGTGGGTTCTCTGTAGGCTATGTTGGAATCAAGCAGGATGGCACACAAGAGGAGGCTGGCACATAGGTGCTCCTTCAAGTGTGATAGATGGCTACTGAGATTGTCAGGCTTTTCCCCCAGGTGGAAATAGCAAGGGTGAAAAACATGCAATCTTTTTCCTAGGTATACTGGCCACCTATGCCTAACAAGTAATGACAGGACAGTACACAGGTCAGCGCTCCCTCCAACTTGTTCCTAACCCTATCATCTGCTTGGAAACTTAAATCTTCAGGTATATGGTTAGGCCTAACTCAATTCTATTGATGGGCCAGTTTTGAGTCACCTCAGTGGAAAACTGGGAGAGGCAAGGAGTCAAGTACACATGCTCGGGTTGCCATACATAGGTTGTATGCAAGTGCTTCATAAAGCACTAAGCAATGTAATTACTAGTAAGGTTATAAAAATGGTACCCAGGCCGGGCACGGTGGCTCACACCTGTAATCCTAGCCCTCTGGGAGGCCGAGTCGGGTGGATCGCTCGAGGTCAGGAGTTTGAGACCAGCCTGAGCAAGAGCGAGACCCCATCTCTACTAAAAATAGAAAGAAATTATCTGGCCAACTAAAATATATATAGAAAAAATGAGCCGGGCATGGTGGCACATGTCTGTAGTCCCAGCTACTCGGGAGGCTGAGGCAGTAGGATTGCTTAAGCCCAGGAGTTTGAGGTTGCTGTGAGCTAGGCTAACGCCACGGCACTCACTCTAGCCCGGGCAACAAAGTGAGACTCTGTCTCAAAAAAAAAAAAAGAAAAAATAGTACCCAAAAAAATCTATATGAAATTTAGAAAAACAAGAGACAAATCTTAAGCATGTGTCACAATAAAGAAGAAAGGGTGCTTTGATAATCTGGTGTAGGTATTCCAGTATCCTGGCAGACAAAAAAAACAACAAACATTTGTACCATGC